>NC_091378.1:4164924-4254924 GCF_038502225.1 Cherax quadricarinatus
GGAAGATGGCAGGAGAGAAGAATTAAGGAGAGACAGAGTGAAGGAAGGAAGTGAGGGAGAAAGAAAAAAGTTTTAAGAGGAGAGAAATAGGATGAATGTAGAGGGAGAAAGAATGAAGTGCTAGAAGAGAGTAGTAAGCAGAAGGAATGTAGAGGGATAGACAAATAAGAAAGAGGAGCAGAGACGGAAGAATAAAGGGGAGGGAGGAAGTTTGAGCGGTGGTCTCTGATGAAGGGGACAAAGTGGGCAGTGTGTGTAGTGGAGATGGTATCAGCACCCATGGCTGACCAGTCTCACCCAGTGTGTTTGGGGCAATTTAGATATCTTAACTACTTGAACAGGGACGAGTTGTAGTAACAAGTTGTTTGTGGGAGATGTCTGATAGGTAGTTTACGGCTGTGACTGTTGCCGCTTCTTTCTACTCCACTGTTGTGGGAAACTTTGACAATTGGGGAGGATTTAAGGCATCTTTGCATTCCTTGATGCTGTTATTCTTCCCATGAGAAGTTCCAAAGGACAAAGGTTGGCCGTGTACGGTCCGTACCTGAGGCTTCCCTAAGATGTGATCGGCTCCGCCAACCTACGTTCACTACTGCTACTTTCCTGCCCTTAAGTGCGAACCAATTAGGGAATAATTGATCATTTGTGACTCAAGGTGGCCTTTCAGGATACTTGATTTATAAACAAGAATCAAGTTTAGATCGAAGGTTACCAATTTCTATAGTGATTTTTTGAGGGCAGTTTTGATGTGTGATGTTTTTTTATTTAGTGTCCTAGTGTGCCAAGAAGCTGTACCCGGTAACATGTCTTACTTTCAGCAGCTTTCTTAAAACAGTAATGTCCACTTGTTCTTATCGTGGTGTTGTGCATCTTGAGAATAATTAATGAAATGCCGATGTGGTCTTCGACTATGAAAATACTGGTCCTGAGCTGCGGCTGTGGTGGTCCTAGACTGCTGCTGCTGTCATGGGTCCTTTCTGCGGCTGTGGTGTTCCGAGGCTGCTGCTGCTGCTGTCTGTGATGATGCCAGAGAGCCACACTGTTCTTAGAGGAGGCACGATGGTATTGTTCAGAGATCCCAAATTGCATCATCAGTTGTCCCTGGTACTGGACCTGACTCAACCAGGCCGGGCTGTGGGAGTAGCAATGTTTTAGATACCAGTCATAGGTATAGGAGTGGGGATTTTGTAGGGTTAAGGCAGTACATGGGGGGGTGTTAGGATTAGTATATGGAAGGTCTGCAAGGCTTGGAAAGCGTATGAGAGGGCCTACATGGCTGGGATAACTTATGGGAGGGTCTCCAGGGCTGGGATTGCGTATGGGAGGGTCTGTATGGCTGGGATAGCATGTGGGAGTGTCTGTGGGGTTGGGATAGCATGCATATTGGACCTGACATTGTGGTAAATGCACTTTACAATCGAAGAGGAGCGGGTGTATGTGGGTGTCGCCCACTTTTGTCTATCACCTTTCCCTTTCACCCAGTAGTAGTACTCATTGGGTAGTAGCAGTACTCGCTGGGTAGTAGCAGTACTCGCTGGGTAGTAGCAGTTCTCGCTGGATAGTAGCAGTACTCACTGGCCTTATACATGTGGATGATTCTGAGGATGGGTATACCCTCTCATCACGTTGTTGAGTACCTGTCTGAGGACAAGTACTCAGCAACGAGTGCCCAATCAACCAAGCTTTTGCTGTCACCGTCCTTGCCATAACTAATGGCCTCACTAACTCCCCTACCTCACAGCAGTACTCAGTGGCCTCACTAACTCCCCTACCTCACAGCAGTACTCAGTGGCCTTCCTAACCTTGATTCCACCAAGTTCTGTTCGAGGGACAGCTGGTGATCCTGGCGATTTACAAGCAGATATCTTCAAGTTTGGTTTTAAACTCCATTGAATGTTTTATTAGGAGAGATAGAGAGAGAATTTCAGGGCTAAAGCATACATATATATATATATATATATATATATATATATATATATATTAGGTAATAATAAGTTCAATTCAGCGTCCGTATCAGCTGACATTTTTATGGAAGGCGTTGAGTGAGCAACACTGTAAACTGACCACTGGTGCCTAGTGTTGCAGAATGAATTCCTGAGATGGTCTTAACGTCAGTGTTCCTCATGGCGGATACTCCCTGCAGGTTGTGGTTCAGGGTAGACCTTAGAGGCCGGGTCCTGAAGCGGCCTGTGCCCGCCTGCCAGCCTGTACACGCAGGCTGATTAGAATACGAAGGCTACGCAAGGCTGAGCGTACCATGGAGGGTGCTGTGGAGGGGTACCATGGAGTGGTACCGTGGAGTAGGTACCATGGAGTAGGTGCTGGAACAATACCTCGCTAATGAACCCGCCAGTGTTGACTCCCAAACCTGCAGCAGCAGCAGCATGCTCCTCCCACTATGCTGTTGTTGCTGCTGTTGCTACTCTGCTGCTGCTGTTACTGTTACTTCTGTTATTGTTGCTGTTGTTTTTGTTGTTGCTGCGATTACTTTTGTTATTGTTGCTATTGTTGCTGCTATTACTCCTGTTATTGTTGCTGTTACTTCTGTTATTGTTGCTGTTGTTGCTCCTATTACTCCTGTTATTATTGCTGTTACTACTGTTATTGTTGCTGTTGCTGCTGCTATTACTCTTGATATTGTTGCTGGTCTTGTTAATGGTGTTACTGGTGGTGGTGTTGCTGCTGGTAGTTTGTTGATGTGACTGATCTACTTGGCGGTGATTGTGTTGGTGGTGCTACGGTTGCTTCTTCGTTTCTTGTTGATGGTACTTTTGCTGCTGCTAATTATAATAATAATAATAATAATTATCATTATTCACTTTTCGACGAAGTCAGAGGACGTTCAGAGATGTTAAAACATCATATCATTCAACATTAAAATCACTCCTGTATTTACCTGGTGGAGGTTTAACACACCTACCGAGGTCCGGTCTGTGACCAGGCCTCGGTAGGTGTATTAAGGTAGTGTTGTTATATTTACCATTTAAAGGTACAATAGCGAGTGCTTATTTAGCGAGTGATGCAAGGATGATACAGGAGGGTCCCGCTTATACAGCAGGTTAGGTTCCGGGCTACTGTAGGGTCCCGCTTATACAGCAGGTTAGGTTTTGGGCTACTGTAGGGTCCCGCTTATACAGCAGGTTAGGTTCCGGGCTACTGTAGGGTCCCGCTTATACAGCAGGTTAGGTTCCGGGCTATTGTAGGGTCCTGCTTATACAGCAGGTTAGGTTCCGGGCTATTGTAGGGTCCCGCTTATACAGCAGGTTAGGTTCCGGGCTATTGTAGGGTCCCGCTTATACAGCAGGTTAGGTTCCGGGCTATTGTAGGGTCCCGCTTATACAGCAGGTTAGGTTCCGGGCTATTGTAGGGTCCCGCTTATACAGCAGGTTAGGTTCCGGGTTACTGCTGTAAAGTGAATCATAGCCTTTTCTTCACTTTCAAATGTATATGGAAGCCTTATAACATATTTACACTATCATATATTAAGTGAGCAACAGAGTTAGACCTAAAATATGCACGTACAGTACACACATTACTTACCTTAAAATATTTTCGTTCTTAGCTTATAGTGAATGGTCAATATATTTATTGTAGGATGGCTGTATTAGCGAAACACTGTGAAGAGAAGCGCTGTAAAGTGGGGGCCTTCCGTGCCATAGACGGGTATGTACTGGGTATACGTATTAAGGTCGACACTTCCACCTCTTACTCACTGCCCCGTCCTCCTTACTGGTGTCGCAGCTGGGGGTGACGTAGACCTACCTAGCATGGGCCAGTAAGCTTTCTGCAGTGCTCCTTATGTTCTTATGGGTTACTTTTCAGAGGCAGTACATGCTCGTGCGACTACGAAGGGAATGGATCGTAAGGCTCTAATGAGAGTGGGATGGGCTAAACGAGCCCTGGTGACCGCCACGTTTCGGGAACTGGTATTTCGGTCAGTGCTCGAGCTCTGTATAACGAGCGTTTGGTCTACAACGAGTTAGGCAACTGTAGTGTGTGGGATGACTTTGGTGTTGGATTGTAAGAACTGGGACACGAATCTGATAACAGGAGAGTTGATATAGTATTCTTTAAATGACCTTAGGATGGTCCAGGATGGTCCCATGACCAGATAATGTCTTTCAGGATGATCCCATGATCAGATAATGTCTTCCATGATGGTCCCATGACCAGATGTCTTCCAGGATGATCCCATGACCAGATAATGTCTTCCATGATGGTCCCATGACCAGATGTCTTCCAGGATGGTCCCATGACCAGATAATGTCTTCCAGGATGGTCCCAAGACCAGGTAATGTCTTCCAGGATGGTCCCATGACCAGATAATGTCTTCCAGGATGATCCCATGACCAGATAATGTCTTCAATGATGGTCCCATTACCAGATGTCTTCCAGGATGGTCCCATGACCAGATAATGTCTTCCAGGATGGTCCCAAGACCAGATCATGTCTTCCAGGATGGTCCCATGACCAGATCATGTCTTCTAAGATAGTCCCATGACCAGATTATGTCTTCAGGATGGTCCCATGACCAGATAATGTCTTCAGGATGGTCCCATGACCAAATAATGTCTTCCAAGATGACTCCAGGATCACATAATGTCTTCCAGGATGGTCTTCAGTACCACCCACCTTCCATCAACACCACCACCTACCACCTTTTGCTTATCTCTGATGGGTTCATCTAGATACCACGCGATAGTTCTTTATCAACATAGACGTACATAGTTCTCAAGTACATGGGCTCTGGTGGCCTGGTGGTTAACGCTCTCGCTTCACACGGTGAGGGCCTGGGTTCGATTCCCAGCCAGAGTAGAAACATTGGACGTGTTTCTTTCCACCTGTTGTCTATGTTCCCCATCAGTAAAATGGGTACCTGGGTGTTAGTCGACTGGTGTGGGTCGCATCCTGGGACACTGACCTAAGGAGGCCTGGTCACAGACCGGGCCGCGGGGGCGTTGACCCCCGGAACTCTCTCCAGATAAACTCCAGATAAACATGTACTCGGTGTGGACTTGCAAGTACTCTGTCTTTTTCATGTACTCCTTAACCCCCCATCACCCACCACCCCTCAAACTACCACCTCACACTATCTACCACCATCGTCTACCACCATCCACCACAGTAATGAACCCAGCTACTAGTCACTGAATAAAAATCTAGCATCTTTTGACTGTTAGAAATGCGTGTTCCTTATCCGATATAGTTTTTAACCGGATTTTTGTATAGCGGATTTTTACAGACGGATCGAACTGGATTTTATCTGTCCATTATTTAGACCGGGACTTTTGTTTTATCCAGTTTTAATATAAATATCACATTGTAGATACCGTTTAAAACTGGTGTCTCGTAGCTCAGTGATAATGCTTAATAGTGGTAGTAGTACTACTGGTACTACTACAAGTGGTAGTAGTACTACTGGTACTACAAGTGGTAGTAGTACTACTGGTACTACTACAGGTGGTAGTAGTACTACTGGTACTACTACAGGTGGTAGTACTACTGGTACTACTACAAGTGGTAGTAGTACTACTGGTACTACTACAGGTGGTAGTAGTACTACTGGTACTACTACAGGTGGTAGTAGTACTACTGGTACTACTACAGGTGGTAGTAGTACTACTGGTACTACTACAGGTGGTAGTAGTACTACTGGTACTACTACAGGTCGTAGTAGTACTACTGGTACTACTACAAGTGGTAGTAGTACTACTGGTACTACAAGTGGTAGTAGTACTACTGGTACTACTACAGGTGGTAGTAGTACTACTGGTACTACTACAGGTGGTAGTAGTACTACTGGTACTACTACAGGTGGTAGTAGTACTACTGGTACTACTACAGGTGGTAGTAGTACTACTGGTACTACTACAGGTGGTAGTAGTACTACTGGTACTACTACAAGTGATAGTAGTAGAACCTTATTCGGGTCGTTAACCCAGAGGATTAGTAACCCATGATAAGCCAAGGAAGCCAAGCCATGTGCTTCATTTAAAATGTGGCCGTGTGATCATCTCCCCCAGGATGCCACCCACTCACTGCTAGGTTAGCGCAGCAAGTGTAAGGAAACATGCCCAACCTCTCCATCCACCCCAGGATTGAACCCGGTTCCATCGCTTATGAGCCGAAGGCGCTACCAGTTACGGGAAGAGCGGGGTTGTGTCGCCTGTAAAGAAAACTCTTCTGTTTAAACGGGGTCGGGAGTATTTTCTGATAGAGAGAGAGGTGAGATAAGGAGAGGAAGAGTTGAGACGGTTCCTGAGTTTGTTGTCACGCCTTTAATCTTATCGTAGTCACTTAAGATAACTCACCACCGGGAAAAAAGTGAACCATTGATTTAAAGGAGCTGCTGTGATTTGTGTGTGTGTGTGTGTGTGTGTGAGAGAGAGAGAGAGAGAGAGAGAGAGAGAGAGAGAGAGTCATGTGATTGAGTTAGATGGTGGGAACACTCGCAGTGTTCGGGTACGTTATTGTTAATGATAGTTACATTGCGGGTACACTTATTATTCTGTGTGATAGTTACATTGTGGGAACAAGAGCTATGTTCCCCAGTCATATTTCATCACACAGGACACTGTAGTAGTGTCAGTCTGAGCTGGGAGACTTTAGTAGTGTCAGTCTGAGCTGGGAGACTTTAGTAGTGTCAGCCTGAGCTGGGAGACTTTAGTAGTGTCAGTCTGAGCTGGGAGACTTTAGTAGTGTCAGTCTGAGCTGGGAGACTTTAGTTGTGTCAGTCTGAGCTGGGAGACTTTAGTAGTGTCAGCCTGAGCTGGGAGACTTTAGTAGTGTCAGTCTGACCTGGGAGACTTTAGTAGTGTCAGTCTGAGCTGGGAGACTTTAGTAGTGTCAGTCTGAGCTGGGAGACTTTAGTAGTGTCAGCCTGAGCTGGGAGACTAGTAGTGTCAGTCTGAGCTGGGAGACTTTAGTAGTGTCAGCCTGAGCTGGGAGACTTTAGTAGTGTCAGCCTGAGCTGGGAGACTTTAGTAGTGTCAGCCTGAGCTGGGAGACTTTAGTAGTGTCAGCCTGAGCTGGGAGACTTTAGTAGTGTCAGCCTGAGCTGGGAGACTTTAGTGTCAGTCTGAGCTGGGAGACTTTAGTAGTGTCAGCCTGAGCTGGGAGACTTTAGTAGTGTCAGCCTGAGCTGGGAGACTTTAGTAGTGTCAGCCTGAGCTGGGAGACTTTAGTAGTGTCAGTCTGAGCTGGGAGACTTTAGTAGTGTCAGTCTGAGCTGGGAGACTTCAGTAGTGTCAGTCTGAGCTGGGAGACTTCAGTAGTATCAGTCTGAGCTGGGAGACTTCAGTAGTGTCAGTCTGAGCTGGGAGACTTCAGTAGTGTCAGTCTGAGCTGGGAGACTTCAGTAGTGTCAGTCTGAGCTGGGAGGCTTTAGTAATGATAATAACACCAAAAGATCCTTGGGAGCCTTCAAGAGGGCGCTGGACAGATACCTAAAGTCAGTACCCGATCACCCGGGCTGTGATTCGTACTTTGGACTTCGTGCAGCCAACAGTAACAGCCTGGTTGTTCAAGCCTTGATCCTTTGGGAGGCCTGGTCAAGAATTGGGCAGTGGGGGGCGTTGACCCTCACGGCCATGTAGACTCCAGGAAATATTTGACTCTGGGTCTAATAGCTACCGTACCTTCAGGGGTTTTCTTACAGCAGAGGGAGACGGCTTACTGCTACATATATACTCGTGTTTTTTACATATATACTTAGAACTGCTCTTTTCCATCCTAGTGGAAGGATACATGTTGCAGAAACTTTTATTGGAACGACGTTTCTTCCCCGGAGAGCTAAACGTGTTGTTGTAAAAATTGGTTATATGAAGACATAAGTGGGTGTGAATGAGTGTGAGTTGGACCTGACTGGCTTGGGCCAGTGGGTCTGATATGCTCCCTCCTTCTTAAGTGGATGTGACTTGGATCTGACTAGCCTAGTCCAGTAAATGAGACATGGACCCGCCTAGCATGGGGCCAGTAGGCCTACTGCAGTACTCCTTTTATTTTATGTGAGTTGGACCTGACTGGCTTGGGCCAGTAAGTCTGATCCATTCGTCCATCCTTCTTAAGTGGACTTGACTTGGATCTGACCAGGCTAGTCCAGTAGATAAGACATGGACCTGCCTACCATGGGGCCAATAGGCCTGCTGTAGCGCTCCTTCTTACGCTCCAAGGCATATTATGCAACGCATTTGTTCTCTTCGTCTTCCCCCCTCGTGGGGTCTTCCAGTACATAACCGAAGGCAAAATACGTCATCAACATATCCCCACTTTGTTTACCTGTGATACCTCGTTTATCAGACGCAGTATCCTCGAGAAAAAAATAACTTTTTACAACAATGGAGACAGGAATGGCCGAGTGTAGCTCACCCCGAGCGGCCCTTCGTCATGCACCTCTAGTTTCTTTGTCAGTGTCAATTTGATAGCCCTTCCTTGTAGGGTAAGGCATTCAGATGAATGAGATATAACATGCTTTCTTCTTTGCAGCATTTAGGTCGCTTTTAATGGATATTATGAGATTCCTGCCTTATTGTGACATGCCTGGGATGTTGTGAGGTGCTTACGTTATGAGACTGATGTGAGTCCTGTGATAAGTGCTGCTTGTGATGTGAGTCCTGTGATAAGTGTTGCTTGTGATGTGAGTCCTGTGATAAGTGCTGCTTGTGATGTGAGTCCTGTGATAAGTGTTGCTTGTGATGTGAGTCCTGTGATAAGTGCTGCTTGTGATGTGAGTCCTGTGATAAGTGTTGCTTGTGATGTGAGTCCTGTGATAAGTGTTGCTTGTGATGTGAGTCCTGTGATAAGTGCTGCTTGTGATGTGAGTCCTGTGATAAGTGTTGCTTGTGATGTGAGTCCTGTGATAAGTGCTGCTTGTGATGCAGGCAACGTTTCGCCCTCCAGGAGCGCTCCTGGAGGGCGAAACGTTGCCACAATAAAATGTCACATTATGAACATCAAAATGGTATACAATACCGACAGGTTGGTAAGTAAGACACATAGGCAACAGTTAGGCAACTTTATTCCGAAACGTTTCGCCTAAACAGTAGGCTTCTTCAGTCGAATTCAGACTGAAGAAGCCTACTGTGTAGGCGAAACGTTTCGGAATAAAGCTGCCTATCTGTTGCCTATGTGTCTTACTTACCAAATGTCACATTAGTTGCACTTGTGTCCTTTCACTTAACACCTGAAATGTGCTGTCTAGAACAGAAAAATAAAAATTCTCGTAATTTAGACCTACCATATTATTGTTGACTTTGAATATTACAAATAAATTCTTATTCTACGCTTCAAAAATCAGCATTTTATAGGGAACTCACCTATTTGTGGTTGGAGGTGTCGAGTCACAGCTCCTGGCCCCTGGCCTAGATATTAGTGGATGGAAAACAGACACAGATGCAGTATAACTCGATCCTTTATTGACAACGTTTCGCCCACACAGTGGCCTTTATCAAGTCGCAAACAGATCTACCTGATGAGAGAGTACATGAGTGTACAGGAGGGCCTCACTTATAAAGCAGGTTAGGTTCCGGGCTACTGTAGGGCCCCGCTTATACAGCAGTACATGACTCTATAGGGAACATTATATATATATATATATATATATATATATATATATATATATATATATATATATATATATATATATATATATATATATACACTGATCTCTGGCTGAAAGAGACTCGAACCTACGAACCCTGGAACAAGGTACGCAGTGCTTTACCAATCTACCCACACTAGACTGCGTACCTTGTTCCAAGGTTCGTAGGTTCGAGTCTCCTTCAGCCAGAGATCAGTGTTTGTGTATATTTCGCCTGCTCTTGCGAATTCCTTGCATATATATATATATATATATATATATATATATATATATATATATATATATATATATATATATATATATATATATATATATATATATATATATACAGGGTACATAGTGACGTGAAGAGTCATGTTCACTGTATATAGTCATGTACTCTCTGTTCAGGTAGATGCATTTGTGACTTGATAAAGTCCACTATGTGGGCGAAATGTAGTCAATGAAGGATCCCATTATACTGCATTTGTATCTATTTCCCATCGTGTGGGTATTTTATGCTATTTATCTCAAAGATTTCAAATAATATGGAGACAGGATCTAAATCTATAACGTTAACATCACAACTTAGTGGAGTGACAGAGCGAGTGTAGAATGAAATCAGTGAAAAGCAGGAGTGCCGGGAGCACCACAGTCAGGCTGATCAGCAGCTAGAGTAACCTGACCAACTTATCTGTTGGTAATTTCCCTTACGTAGGATGGGTGTTCGGAGTCTTGTGCCTCTTACACTTAATGCATCCTTGCAATGATGTATTTTGCACCGTCTACTGATTTTCTTGCTTCTAGGATTACTGGGGTAGATTGTGAGGGTAGGGTAGACAACAGAATGATGAGGTAGGGGATATATGGGAGGGGTTAAGGGAAGAAAGTAGAGGGAGGTTGGCAGGCTCATCTGTTGGGAGGGAGGGAGGGGGTTGATGGTTGGGGTGGTGACCATGGAGAGGTAGGAAGATATGGAAGGGAGGGGAGGGAAGGTGGGGTGGGGTGGGAGTGGTTGGCCAGGTAGGGAAGGCTGAGATTGTGAGTTGGGGTGGGGTTTTCAGGTTAGGAGTTGGTTATGGGGGTGGGTGGGGTTTATTAGTAGGGAAAGGAGGGGTGGAGATGTTGGTTTGGGTGGCAAATAGGTAGGAAAGGTTGGGGTTGATATGTACGTGATGGGTATGGATGTTGCTTGGGGATGTTGGGGTGTTTAAGGAGGGGTGGTGTGGAGGTTGGGAGAGAGAAGAGAAAGCCAGTAGGGAGGGATGTTGGGGAAGTTGGGGTGAGCAGGTAGATAAGGGTGTGGGGGTGGGGTGGGAGGGGTAACTGGCATATTAGTATGTGTGGTGGCTGTGGGTGACGCTGGTAATTTATACACCCAGTCTGTGTCTTGTTCTGCTGCTATTGTTTATTTGTTAATAGTTCCACTTGTACTGTTACTGAAGACAGGGGGGGTGGGCCTCCACCCCCCCTCCATGTTCATGTCACCCTGCCTCCACTAATGCATCAATTCTCTCTCTCTCTCTTCCTCCAGGTAAGACACCTCGCTCACTTTGTCGCAGTCATTTACTTAAGAAATAGCCTAGACGAAGGGTGAGTACACAGACTCTGTTTTGAAGAATGGAAGTCACAGTACCGTGGGTGTGACAGGTCACAGTACCGTGGGTGTGACAAGTCACAGTACCGTGGGTGTGACAAGTCACAGTACCGTGGGTGTGACAAGTCACAGTACCGTGGGTGTGACAGGTCACAGTACCGTGGGTGTGACAAGTCACAGTACCGTGGGTGTGACAAGTCACAGTACCGTGGGTGTGACAGGTCACAGTACCGTGGGTGTGACAGGTCACAGTACCGTGGGTGTGACAGGTCACAGTACCGTGGGTGTGACAGGTCACAGTACCGTGGGTGTGACAGGTCACAGTACCGTGGGTGTGACAAGTCACAGTACCTTGGGTGTGACAGGTCACAGTACCGTGGGTGTGACAGGTCACAGTACCGTGGGTGTGACAGGTCACAGTACCGTGGGTGTGACAGGTCACAGTACCGTGGGTGTGACAGGTCACAGTACCGTGGGTGTGATAGGTCACAGTACCGTGGGTGTGACAGGTCACAGTACCGTGGGTGTGACAGGTCACAGTACCGTGGGTGTGACAGGTCACAGTACCGTGGGTGTGACAGGTCACAGTACCGTGGGTGTGACAGGTCACAGTACCGTGGGTGTGACAGGTCACAGTACCGTGGGTGTGACAAGTCACAATACCGTGGTTGTGACAAGTCACAGTACCGTGGGTGTGACAAGTCACAGTACCGTGGGTGTGACAAGTCACAGTACCGTGGGTGTGACAAGTCACAGTACCGTGGGTGTGACAAGTCACAGTACCTTGGGTGTGACAAGTCACAATACCGTGGGTGTGACAAGTCACAGTACCTTGGGTGTGACAAGTCACAGTACCTTGGGTGTGACAAGTCACAGTACCTTGGGTGTGACAAGTCACAGTACCGTGGGTGTGACAAGTCACAGTACCTTGGGTGTGACAAGTCACAGTACCTTGGGTGTGACAAGTCACAGTACCTTGGGTGTGACAAGTCACAGTACCGTGGGTGTGACAAGTCACAGTACCGTGGGTGTGACAAGTCACAGTACCTTGGGTGTGACAAGTCACAGTACCCTCAAGTTACAGTAAATGGTTTGGTGTTAACTATCATGAAGGTCGAGATGCAAGTTGCACTAGTGTGTATATACCGACACTCATGGTATATACAGAGACGTGTGTATCGTCTGGTATATATTAATCGTTATTTTAGATATTAAATTATTCTTGATTGGTTGTTTACATTTAATGTGTAGATACTTAATGACCCTCGTGTAGTAGATACTTAATGACCCTCGTGTAGTAGATACTTAATGACCCTCGTGTAGTAGATACTTAATGACCCTCGTGTAGTAGATACTTAATGATCCTCGTGTAGTAGATACTTAATGACCCTCGTGTAGTAGATACTTAATGACCCTCGTGTAGTAGATACTTAATGACCCTCGTGTAGTAGATACTTAATGACCCTCGTGTAGTAGATACTTAATGACCCTCGTGTAGTAGATACTTAATGACCCTTGTGTAGTAGACTTAATGACCCTCGTGTAGTATATAGACTTAATGACCCTCGTGTAGTAGATACTTAATGACCCTTGTGTAGTAGACTTAATGACCCTCGTGTAGTATATAGACTTAATGACCCTCGTGTAGTAGATACTTAATGACCCTCGTGTAGTAGATACTTAATGACCCTCGTGTAGTAGATACTTAATGACCCTTGTGTAGTAGACTTAATGACCCTCGTGTAGTATATAGACTTAATGACCCTCGTGTAGTAGATACTTAATGACCCTCGTGTAGTATATACTTAATGACCCTCGTGTAGTAGATACTTAATGACCCTCGTGTAGTAGATACTTAATGACCCTCGTGTAGTAGATACTTAATGACCCTCGTGTAGTAGATACTTAATGACCCTCGTGTAGTAGATACTTAATGACCCTCGTGTAGTATATAGACTTAATGACCCTCGTGTAGTAGATACTTAATGACCCTCGTGTAGTATATACTTAATGACCCTCGTGTAGTAGATACTTAATGACCCTCGTGTAGTAGATACTTAATGACCCTCGTGTAGTAGATACTTAATGACCCTCGTGTAGTAGATACTTAATGACCCTCGTGTAGTAGATACTTAATGACCCTCGTGTAGTATATAGACTTAATGACCCATGTGTAGTAGATACTTAATGACCCTCGTGTAGTAGATACTTAATGACCCTCGTGTAGTAGATACTTAATGACCCTCGTGTAGTAGATACTTAATGACCCTCGTGTAGTAGATACTTAATGACCCTCGTGTAGTAGATACTTAATGACCCTCGTGTAGTAGATACTTAATGACCCTCGTGTAGTAGATACTTAATGACCCTCGTGTAGTAGATACTTAATGACCCTCGTGTAGTAGATACTTAATGACCCTCGTGTAGTAGATACTTAATGACCCTCGTGTAGTAGATACTTAATGACCCTCGTGTAGTAGATACTTAATGACCCTCGTGTAGTAGATACTTAATGACCCTCGTGTAGTATATAGACTTAATGACCCTCGTGTAGTAGATACTTAATGACCCTCGTGTAGTATATACTTAATGACCCTCGTGTAGTAGATACTTAATGACCCTCGTGTAGTAGATACTTAATGACCCTCGTGTAGTAGATACTTAATGACCCTCGTGTAGTAGATACTTAATGACCCTCGTGTAGTAGATACTTAATGACCCTCGTGTAGTATATAGACTTAATGACCCATGTGTAGTAGATACTTAATGACCCTCGTGTAGTAGATACTTAATGACCCTCGTGTAGTAGATACTTAATGACCCTCGTGTAGTAGATACTTAATGACCCTCGTGTAGTAGATACTTAATGACCCTCGTGTAGTAGATACTTAATGACCCTCGTGTAGTAGATACTTAATGACCCTCGTGTAGTAGATACTTAATGACCCTCGTGTAGTAGATACTTAATGACCCTCGTGTAGTAGATACTTAATGACCCTCGTGTAGTAGATACTTAATGACCCTCGTGTAGTAGATACTTAATGACCCTCGTGTAGTAGATACTTAATGACCCTCGTGTACTAGATACTTAATGACCCTCGTGTAGTAGATACTTAGTGACCCTCGTGTAGTAGATACTTAATGACCCTCGTGTAGTAGATACTTAATGACCCTCGTGTACTAGATACTTAATGACCCTCGTGTAGTAGATACTTAGTGACTCTCGTGTAGTAGATACTTAATGACCCTCGTGTAGTATATAGACTTAATGACCCTCGTGTAGTAGATAGACTTAATGACCCTTGTGTAGTAGACTTAATGACCCTCGTGCAGTAGATAGACTTAATGACCCTTGTGTAGTAGACTTAATGACCCTCGTGTAGTAGCCTTTAATCTTGAAATAATTAAAGTTGCGCAACAGGCTCTCTTAGGGGCAACGTTTCGCTCTATTTAGAGCTTTATAAAGTTACGACTTTCTAAAGCTCTGCAAAGGGGCTCTTTTGCAATTTTTATCTTCATCAGACAGTAGAGGTATATCACCCTGCACCAACAGTAACAGTCTGGTTGATCAGACCCTGACCCGCCACAAGACCTGGTCTCAGACCGAGCCACGGGAGCGTTGACTCTCGAAACCCTCTCCAGATATACTCCAGGTATACCAGTATATCGATTTTTCTTAGTATAGCAAGACACATCTAATGAAGAACGCTCTAGCAGCAACAACAGCCTGGTTGACCAGGCAAGCACTAGACGATCCTGGCCCAAGGTCGGGCTCCGGGAGTAGAAAGACTCACAAGTCACCAAAGGTATATTTCCTCTCAGTATTTTATATGTCGTTATCGTGTCCCTCCCCTATCCTCTCCTCCAGTGTCGTCAGGTTTATTTCCTTAACCTCTCCTCGTGGGACATAATTCTCACCTCCGGGACTAGTCTTGTTGCAAACCTTTACACTTCCTTTAATTTCTGGTGTATATACCAGGATAATTAGCTATGCAAATTCTTGGATAAGTTAGGTAAGTATTACGGAAATCTAAGTTAGGTTAAGTTGGTGTATGAACTTTGATACAAAATAATATGTTTTAGTTACCAAAGTTCTAAGTTTGGGCCGATTACTTAGGTATAAAGTATACTTGTATATAATGTTATACTTGTATATAATGTTATACTTGTATATAATGTTATACTTGTATATAATGTTATACTTGTATATAATGTTATACTTGTATATAATGTTATACTTGTATATAATGTTATACTTGTATATAATGTTATACTTGGGAATTTAATTGTTAGCTAGGTTATAGTGCTCTTAGTTAGCTAGGTTATAGTGCTCTTAGTTAGCTAGGTTATAGTGCTCTTAGTTAGCTAGGTTATAGTGCTCTTAGTTAGCTAGGTTATAGTGCTCTTAGTTAGCTAGGTTATAGTGCTCTTAGTTAGCTAGGTTATAGTGCTCTTAGTTAGCTAGGTTATAGTGCTCTTAGTTAGCTAGGTTATGGTGCTCTTAGTTAGCTAGGTTATAGTGCTCTTAGTTAGCTAGGTTATAGTGCTCTTAGTTAGCTAGGTTATAGTGCTCTTAGCTAGGTTATAGTGCTCTTAGTTAGCTAGGTTATAGTGCTCTTAGTTAGCTAGGTTATAGTGCTCTTAGCTAGGTTATAGTGCTCTTAGTTAGCTAGGTTATAGTGCTCTTAGTTAGCTAGGTTATAGTGCTCTTAGTTAGCTAGATTATAGAGCTTTTATTGTAAGTTAGATTATAGTGCTCTTAGGATTAGCTAGGTTATAGAGCTTAGTGTCAGATTATAGTGCTCTTAGGATTAGCTAGGTTATAGAGCTTAGTGTCAGATTATAGTGCTCTTAGGATTAGCTAGGTTATAGAGCTTAAAGTGTCAGCTAGATTATAGTGCTCTTAGGATTAGCTAGGTTATAGAGCTTAGTGTCAGATTATAGTGCTCTTAGGATTAGCTAGGTTATAGAGCTTAAAGTGTCAGATTATAGTGCTCTTAGGATTAGCTAGGTTATAGAGCTTAAAGTGTCAGATTATAGTGCTCTTAGGATTAGCTAGGTTATAGAGCTTAAAGTGTCAGATTATAGTGCTCTTAGGATTAGCTAGGTTATAGAGCTTAAAGTGTCAGATTATAGTGCTCTTAGGATTAGCTAGGTTATAGGGCATTTTGGGTAAGCAGGATTGGCCGGCGGGAGTGTATATAATTGCGGGCGAGGGGTGAGTGACGTACCAAGTATGGGGGTATCATTTTGAGGGAAGGGGGGGGAGGGTGTTGTGAGGCGGGTATGAGTGACAGGCGACATAGGGGAGGGGGTATTATAAGGAGGGAGGGGGTCCTAGGCTCCCCCTGACCGCTGGCTTCTACCCTTGACAAAGCCACCCCACTGCTGGCCCTTACCTGCCCTCCACCCGGGTAAATAGGGCTCGTTAGGGCGCCTCGCTTACCTATTGAGGGCCTGGCTGGCAGGAATGGGCCCTCAATGGTTGGGCATCAGGGGTACTAGTGGTGTCGTCTAGCTGGGACACGCATTTTCACAAACATTAATCTCATTATTTCTCTCGTTTTGGTTCCCGTGAATAGTTAAGAAGAAAAAAGCCATTTTGACGAGCCTGGCCCATGGCCGGGCTCCGAGAATAGTAAGACTCTCTGAACTCATCAAAGATATATTTGCATAAGAATCATATCTTTATTGTAGGTTTTCTCTCTAGGTGGCGCTCAGAGCATCTCAGTTTTCCCGTGGAAACTATGGTAAGAACAAGTGTTTTGTGTGGTAAATCGGAGGCGGCCATAGTGAAGAGCTCTGTTCCACAAGGCACAGTACTCGCCCCCATCTTATTCCTTATCCTCATATCAGACATAAACAGAGATATACACCACAGCACCGTATCATCCTTTGCGGATGATACTAGGATCTGCATGAGGCTGTCATCTGCTGAGGACGCGGTTAACCTCCAAGAAGATATAAACAAAGTTTTCCAGTGGGCAACGGTAAACAATATGATGTTCAATGAGGACAAATTCCAACTACTCCGTTATGGAAAACTGGAGGAGATAATAACTAGAACAGAGTATACTACTGACTCCGGCCATACAATAGAGCGGAAAAATAATGTAAGGGACCTGGGAGTAGTAATGTCTGAGGATCTCACTTTCAAGGATCACAACAGTGCCACGATCGCACGTGCAAAGAAAATGATAGGATGGATAATGAGAACTTTCAAAACGAGAGATGCCAAGCCCATGATGATCCTTTTCAAATCACTTGTTCTCTCTAGGCTGGAATACTGCTGTACATTAACATCTCCATTCAAAGCAGGTGAAATCGCAGATCTAGAGAGTGTACAGAGATCCTTTACTGCACGTATAAGTTCTGTCAAGCACCTTAACTACTGGGAACACTTGGAAGCACTTGACTTGTACTCGTTGGAACGCAGGAGGGAGAGATATATCATAATCTACACTTGGAAAATCTTGGAAGGAATGGTCCCAAATCTGCACACAGAAATCACTCCCTACGAAAGTAAAAGACTGGGCAGGCGATGCAAAATGCCCCCAATAAAAAGTAGGGGCGCCATTGATACACTAAGAGAAAACACCATAAGTGTCCGGGGCCCAAGACTGTTCAACAGCCTCCCATCAAGCATTAGGGGAATTGCCAATAAGCCCCTGGCTGCCTTCAAGAGAGCTGGACAGAAACCTAAAGTCAGTGCCGGATCAGCCGGGCTGTGGCTCGTACGTTGGACTGCGTGCGGCCAGCAGTAACAGCCTAGTTGATCAGGCCCTGATCCATCGGGAGGCCTGGTCATGGACCGGGCCGCGGGGGCGTTGATCCCCGGAATAACCTCCAGGTAGCCCTTAGGCGCAGGTTAGAACCTGTCTGCCCTAACCACCGGCTTAACCATCTTTATCTTAGTGGAGGCTCAGGTGACTTTCTTGAACGACCCAACCTGGTTAGGGAAGTGCTGAGGTGTGTGTGTGTGTGTGAAGACGGAACTGTATAGCTATCATTGGAATTTGTGTTATGGGAGATTCTTGAGGTATATTCAAGGCGTGGCCAGGAGCTGTGAATCGACCCTTACAACCACATACAGGCAAGTACACGGGTATATATACCGGAAATTGTACGTATGTCTCATTATACCCCAACAGCTTATTATTTTAGGTTTTAAAGTATTCTTGACTGGTGGTGAACAGGTGACAAGCAGCCTTAATGACCCTCGTGTAGTAGATAGACTTTATCTCTGATGAACCAGACAAGGAATACACTGTAATCCATATTTTAGATATTAAGTTCTTGATCTGTGGTTATGGACAAGTGATATGTAGTGTTAACAATTGTGTAGTGTAGTCGATAGTTTTCAAACCTAATAAACCAAATAACCTAGATATTCAGACAGGGTATATACACTGAGCATATTCCTCACTGGTGGTTTATAGGGTAAATGGAGGTCGATTGGTTTTAAACCTGACAAGCCAACCAGGTATATACAGGGTCTATATACTGGGTGGCATATATCTGTATATATATACATGGAGCAATACAATTACCTGCCACTAGCTAGGAACTAATTGCAACTAGTTCTTACTAGTAAAGAACTAACTAGAACAAGAAACAAGAAACTAACTACAACTGCCTGTCACACAGATCTGCAGTTACCACTTACTAGCAAGGAACTAACTGGTACCACCTTTCACTAGCAAGGCAATATCTGAAACTATCTCTTACTAGCAAGGAACTAACTGGTACCACCTTTCACTAGCAAGGCAATATCTGGAACTCTTTCTTACTAGCAAGGAACTAACTGGTACCACCTTTCACTAGCAAGGCAATATCTGGAACTCTTTCTTACTAGCAAGGAACTAACTGGTACCACCTTTCACTAGCAAGGCAATATCTGGAACTCTTTCTTACTAGCAAGGAACTAACTGGTACCACCTTTCACTAGCAAGGCAATATCTGGAACTCTTTCTTACTAGCAAGGAACTAACTGGTACCACCTTTCACTAGCAAGGCAATATCTGGAACTATCTCTTACTAGCAAGGAACTAACTGGTACCACCTTTCACTAGCAAGGCAATATCTGGAACTATCTCTTACTAGCAAGGAACTAACTGGTACCACCTTTCACTAGCAAGGCAATATCTGGAACTATCTCTTACTAGCAAGGAACTGGAACTACAGTTCACTAGCGAGAAACTAACTGGAGCTGCCTCCTGCTAGATGGAAACTAACATTGAAATAGGTAATATTGCATGAAATATAATCAGATATATCGTCTAACAGATAATTATAAATAATTATAGAAGTAATTACAGGCATGTAATTAAATAACTTATTGCTAGGTTATCATGATGCTGTTGGTGTCGGGGTCTTCACAGGGTAAATAGGTGTCTGTAGCCTATTTACTGAGGTGAATAGATGTTTCACAGGCAGTGGGTCCAGTGCTTCCCTCTGGAACATTGTTATAGTAGGCTGCTTTTGTCTTCTAGATGGATCACTCTCTCTCTCTCTCTCTCTCTCTCTCTCTCTCTCTCTCTCTCTCTCTCTCTCTCTCTCTCTCTCTCTCTCTCTCTCCCCCCTCAGGGAAGGTTCCTTGATGTTGGTGAGGGGCTCTTGATTTAGGGAAATGTATCTGTGCTCCAGTTCCCCGAATTAAGCATGAATGCCTTCCATATCCCCCCAGGCGCTGTATAACCTTACGGGTTTAGCGCTTCCCCTTGATTATAATAATAATAATAATAATAATAATAATAATAATAATCTCTCTCTCTCTCTCTCTCTCACACACACACACAGCATCTTCATCTCTCATCTCTCCAAACTCACAGAGCATCACCATGGGAAAATGGCACCATTCACTCCAGTACAATAGAAATAAGTTACACTGCCTTTAGTTGCTCATCCTACCTTAATTTCTCGTAAAAAAAATATTAAAAATATATACGTGGGTACGAAGCCTAATGAAAATTAGAGTTAAAAATTGAGGTATATGAGAGAGACGGAGGTTGATGGCAGTACAAGAGTGAGTGTTGTCGTCTTGGTGGGACGTCAAATGTCTTAACTAGGCCCGTATAACACACGATGTACTCACCTAATTGTGGTTGCAGGGGGTCGATACTCAGCTCCTGGCCCCGCCTCTTCACTGATCGCTACTAGGTCCTCTCCCTCTCTGCTTCCTGAACTTCGTCATACTTCTTCTTAAAATTATGTATGGTTCCTGCCTCCACTACTGTGTGTGTGTGTGTGTGTGTGTGTGTGTGTGTGTGTGTGTGTGTGTGTAGAGACAATGTTTGCAAATAATTTCACCTGTTTGCGAATTATTAAGGATTTCAAATTTCTTTCGTTGTTCACTGCATGTGGCAGGATTCGATTAAATAACTTTCAAAACGAGCTTGGTGCCCGGGGGTATGGGGTAACATCGCTTAGCTTCGGCTAAGCTCCCATACTTATCTTGAGTCTAGCACCGTGGTAAAGTACTGTGGACTCTGATACAGAGTTAGCAGGTTCGAGTCCAGCTGTGGACGTAGAGACAATATTTGTAAATAATTTCGCCTGTTTGCGAATATATATATATATATATATATATATATATATATATATATATATATATATATATATATATATATATGTGTGTGTGTGTGTGTGTGTGGGTCGTGCCGAATAGGTAAAACTGGTCAATTAACAAGAACTCATTTAAAATTAAGTCCTTCCTAAAATTTTCTCTTATACGTTTAAAGATAAATTTTTTTTCATTTATGTTAATGTAAAAATTAATAATTTTGTACCAAAAGAACCTTAGAAAACTTACCTGACCTTAGAACAAGCGCAATTTAATTTAGCTTAATCCAATTAAATATATTTTAGATAACTTTACAATAAAATAATAATAACCAAACACAATGAAATACATTTTTTCGTTAGGTTCAGAATATTTTTTTTTTTGCGAAATTATTACATACACAAATTTTCGCTTGACTTATTCGGCAAGAAGAGCGTTGCTATTTAAGCGAAATTCTCTCAGCGTATATACGCTTAGTATGTTTTAATATCTGTCTTAGGGATTACAATATTCTTGTGGTGGTGAACAGGCTCCTCTGGTGTTATTATTATTATTATTATTATTATTTGTAGCGTGGGTTTATCTCAGTTATTGTGGAGACTCCAGCGTCATCTGCGTTACTTTCAACATAACTCCTTTAGTTTCAACGCCATCTATATTGGTTTTTAACGCTCTCTACTTTAGTTTCAACGCCATCTATATTGGTTTTTAACGCTCTCTATCTTTGTTTCAACGCCATCTATATTGGTTTTTAACGCTCTCTATCTTTGTTTCAACGCCATCTATATTGGTTTTTAACGCTCTCTACCTTTGTTTCAACGCCATCTATATTGGTTTTTAACGCTCTCTACCTTTGTTTCAACGCCATCTATGCTACCAGCCTCTAAGACGTCCGAGTCTCTGTATGCACACGTTTATTAAATTCACCTTGGGAAAGGTAGATGGATATATCTGTGTTTATGTGGTTTTAGCATAACAAGTTCCTTGATTTAGTGATCATCACCTCTGCCTCTCTCTCTTTAACTTCCAGCTGTGTCTCCCTAGTGGCCTAGTGCCTGTTTACTGTCTCTCAGACAGCCTATCCCCTGTCTACTCTCTTAATTTCCCCTGGTGTTTTGTATGTTGTTATATCTCCCCTGGTTCCTTTCCCCCTGGTTCTTCTGTCTTGCTGTGTCATCATTACTAGGTTTCCAACTCTCGGTTTCTCTCCCTTGGTTCCTTTCCCCTGGTTCCTCTCCCCCTGGTTCCCCTCCCCTAGTTCCTATTCCCCTGGTTTCTCTTCCCTAGCTCCTCACCCCTGGTTCCTCTCCCCGTGGTTCCCTTCCCTTAGTTCCTATTCCCCTGGTTTCTCTTCCCTAGCTCCTCACCCCTGGTTCCTCTCCCCCTGGTTCCCCTCCCCTAGTTCCTATTCCCCTGGTTTCTCTTCCCTAGCTCCTCACCCCTGGTTCCTCTCCCCCTGGTTCCCCTCCCCTAGTTCCTATTCCCCTGGTTTCTCTTCCCTAGCTACTCACCTCTGGTTCCTCTCCCCCTGGTTCCTCTCCCCTGGTTCCTCTACCCCTGGTTTCTCTTCCCTAGCTCCTCACCTCTGGTTCCTCTCCCCCTGGTTCCTCTCCCCCTGGTTCCTCTCCCCTGGTTCCTCTCCCCCTGGTTTCTCTTCCCTAGCTCCTCACCTCTGGTTCCTCTCCCCCTGGTTCCTCTCCCCTGGTTCCTCTCCCCCTGGTTCCTCTCCCCTGGTTCCTCTCCCCCTGGTTTCTCTTCCCTAGCTCCTCACCCCTGGTTCCTCTCCCCCTGGTTCCCCTCCCCTAGTTCCTATTCCCCTGGTTTCTCTTCCCTAGCTCCTCACCTCTGGTTCCTCTCCCCCTGGTTCCTCTCCCTGGATCCTCTCCCCCTGGTTCCTCTCCCCCTGGATCCTCTCCCCCTGGTTCCTCACCCCCTGGATCCTCTCCCCCTGGTTCCTCTCCCCCTGGTTCCTCTCCCCCTGGTTCCTCTCCCCCTGGTTCCTCTCCCCCTGGATCCTCTCCCCCTGGTTCCTCTCCCCCTGGATCCTCTCCCCCTGGTTCCTCTCCCCCTGGTTCCTCTCCCCCTGGATCCTCTCCCCCTGGTTCCTCCCCCTGGTTCCTCTCCCCCCTGGTTCCTCTCCCCCTGGTTCCTCTCCCCCTGGTTCCTCTCCCCCTGGTTCCTCTCCCCCTGGTTCCTCACCCCAGCCTTCATGTCACTCTCAACAATTAAGAAATAATTTCAACCTTTTAATTCCGTTTCTTGTACCAAGTTTCCTTGGGCCTAATCTCCGCTAAATCTCCTCTAATCCTGCCAATCGCCGTGGAAGATTCACCGTGTTGAATCTGTTAGGCTGACTTACCTACGAGGCTCAAACTATATGACTGTAGTTATGAAGTCCAGTCCTTGGAACATTACCTGGTGAGGGAGGCATGTCGATGAGCACTTCTGTAAGGTGGTGGTAGTGATGGTGATGATGTTGGTGGTGATGGTAGTGGTGGTGGTACTGATGGTGGTGGGGTCTGGTGAGATGGTGGTGGTAGTAGTTTACTCAGACCACACAATAATTACTCAAAGAAATGTGAGAGACCTGGGGGTAACCATGTTGAAAACCCCAACCACTCGAGCAACATAGATATAACACTATTAAAATACTGTAATGTAGTATGCTATATAACCCATACAGACTTACCGATTATCTTAATAATAATAATAATAATAATAATAATAATAATAATAATATATGAATAACAATTATTATAATGTGGGGCTGTAGGTGTACACTAGCAGCTCTAATGACTGCAATAGAACTTAGAGGTTTGGAAAATGTACAGTGCACTTACACCGTCCGTGTTAGTTCAATCAAGCACTGAAGTTACTGGAAAGTTGCGTCCGTGCAGTTCGTGATGTATCAGAACACTTGTGTTTACTCCGGGATGCTTGTCTTGAGACCGTGGCGCTGGGGTGATGATGACCCCTTGAGACCGTGGCGCTGGGGTGATGATGACCCCTTGAGACTGTGGCGCTGGGGTGATGACCCCTTGAGACCGTGGCGCTGGGGTGATGATGACCCCTTGAGACTGTGGCGCTGGGGTGATGATGACCCCTTGAGACCGTGGCGCTGGGGTGATGATGACCCCTTGAGACCGTGGCGCTGGGGTGATGATGATCCCTTGAGACCGTGGCGCTGGGGTGATGATGACCCCTTGAGACCGGGGCGCTGGGGTGATGATGACCCCTTGAGACCGTGGCGCTGTTGTGATGATGACCCCTTGAGACCGTGGTGCTGGGGTGATGACCCCTTGAGACCGTGGCGCTGGGGTGATGATGACCCCTTGAGACCGTGGCGCTGGGGTGATGATGACCCCTTGAGACCGTGGCGCTGGGGTAATGATGATCCCTTGAGACCGTGGCGCTGGGGTGATGATGACCCCTTGAGACCGGGGCGCTGGGGTGATGACCCCTTGAGACCGTGGCGCTGGGGTGATGATGACCCCTTGAGACCGTGGTGCTGGGGTGATGATGACCCCTTGAGACCGTGGCGCTGGGGTGATGATCTCAGTAGTAGTACCAGTTCCAGTAACCAGTTACCAGTAACCAGTGTACCAGTAGATGACTCACTACCAACCGTCTCTGCGTGAATCACTGTCTGTGTTCATATTGTTGCTGACCACAGCAGTATTCAAACACCCCCCACACATATGGGTACTGGGGTTAGTCTTACGAGAGAGAGCAAGGAGACAGGTCACGGCTGTTTGGCGCTTCCCACATTATCCGTAATATACGTACTTCCAGCCTACGTGAGTATTTCTTTACCCTATCCACGTGTTCGAACCCCACATGATAAATGGTGGCAATGGTGTGGGAGCGTGGAATTAAGCTTTTTTAAGGGCAGTATTCAAACACCCCCCACACATATGGGTACTGGGGTTAGTTAGTCTTACGAGAGAGAGCAAGGAGACAGGTCACGGCTGTTTGGCGCTTCCCACATTATCCATAATATACGTACTTCCAGCCTACGTGAGTATTTCTTTACCCTATCCACGTGTTCGAACCCCACATGATAATGATGACCCCTTGAGACCGTGGCGCTGGGGTGATGATGACCCCTTGAGACCGTGGCGCTGGGGTGATGATCTCAGTAGTAGTACCAGTTCCAGTAACCAGTTACCAGTAACCAGTGTACCAGTAGATGACTCACTACCAACCGTCTCTGCGTGAATCACTGTCTGTATTCATATTGTTGCTGACCACAGCAGTATTCAAACACCCCCCACACATATGGGTACTGGGGTTAGTTAGTCTTACGAGAGAGAGCAAGGAGACAGGTCACGGCTGTTTGGCGCTTCCCACATTATCCGTAATATACGTACTTCCAGCCTACGTGAGTATTTCTTTACCCTATCCACGTGTTCGAACCCCACATGATAATGATGACCCCTTGAGACCGTGGCGCTGGGGTGATGATGACCCCTTGAGACCGTGGCGCTGGGGTGATGATGACCCCTTGAGACCGTGGCGCTGGGGTGATGATGACCCCTTGAGACCGTGGCGCTGGGGTGATGATGACCCCTTGAGACCGTGGCGCTGGGGTGATGATGACCCCTTGAGACCGTGGCGCTGGGGTGATGACCCCTTGAGACCGTGGCGCTGGGGTGATGATGACCCCTTGAGACCATGGCGCTACCGATAGTATCAGATGAGACCAGGAGCTAGGGAGGAGGAGTAGATGGCACCTCAGCAAACTCCGTCACCTGCAGAAGGGACTGTGGGTGGCACCAGTGCCACTATCACTGTTTGACCTTTCTTCGTAATCACTGGTCTAAATGAAGGCACCAACAGCTTCGCTGATCAAGGTGTCACTAGGGAGACTTGATAAGTCAAAGACAAGTAGGTAGCCTTTATTAAAACGTTTCGCTCATTGAGAACTTGATAAAGTTCTCACTTGGCGAAACGTTGTGTTTAATAAAGGGTTTAATAAGGAATGTACCTGGAGTCGCATCCGGGGGTCAGCGCCCCCTCGGCCCGGTCCCAGACTAAGCCTCTTAGTTGCTAGCCTGATCGATCAAGCTGTTAGTGCCCTCCCCAGCAGGAACTGTTTTAATTTACCAAGCAAGGCTTGGTCCTGGACCGTGCTGCGGGAGCGATGATCCCGAGTAACCGTTCTGACCACAAGCGGCGATGTTTCTGGTGACCCATGTCTGTAGTTCTACTTCTCCCTTTTACACACCTGTGGACGGTCTTGAGGGTTCTTCCCTTCTCGCAGCCCGGTCTGAGACCAGCGTGCCTTCCTGGCTGACTGGAACTGGTCTGTACTCAAGATTAAGAACTTAGTCACCTAAGTTCTCCAGTCTTCTATGTTGGTGAGGGGCTCTTGATTTCGGGAATTGGATCTGTGCTCCGGTTCCCCGAATTAAGCCTGAAATAATCCTACTGGTTTAGTGCTCCCCCCTTGATTATAATAATAATCCCCAGTCTTCTAATAACATATTCGTTTTTCCTCTATAATTGTCTGTTTCGTAAGGCGAGTATCCTGGACTTCGCTTTACGAAATCAGCGAATGCGATAGTAATTATAGACGAGGTAGATTATAGTGAAAAATGTAGATGTTATTATAAGACGGGGGAATTTAAGCGCCCCTTTAAAGGTACTTCGACAGCTGTATAAAATGGGAAGCCACAACTGAACCCAAGTACGTTCATAGGCACATCAGGATGAGACGTCCGTGAAGGATCAAGTGATAATGATGGTGATGATGAGGAGGGGAAGAGATAACGAATAATAACAGGGAAGTATATAAAGAATGAATAACACAAAGGCATAATACCGTGACTGGAACAATACACAGATAACCAGCACATAGGAGAGAGAGGAGCTTACCACGACGTTTCGGTCCGACTTGGAACATTTACAAAGTTAAAAAAGAGTTTAGCAGAGGAGTCAAGGAGTTCCTCACGGAGTAAAGTGGAGATCCAGAATGAACCACCACACGTAAGTGTTAAAAACTACCTAACGGTTGACGTCAACAGAAGCAAAGGTACCAAACGACGTATCTCCAAGGGTGCTAAGAGCAGTTCCAGTGTGTGGTCGAATAGCAAAGGTCTTGCAGCAATCAAGACAGCTGGTAGAGAACTGCAATGTGACCAGTGTTGTCGCCAGGTATAAAACAGTGGGAGAGAGACCAGACTCTCACAGTAACACAACAACCTGACTCTCACAAGTTCCCGAGAACACTGTGAGGAAAAGGATAATTGAGGACGTGTGTCAATTTATTTAATGTACATATACGTGCGTATACGCAGGGATGGTAATGGGGGTGAGCAAATTCATGAGTTGAGAGAGAAAGCCATTAATACCATTAATGTTATCAATAATAACACAGCACACGTTGCCCATTAAGAGGTAGGCGATTTGCTTCTCTTTCTTTCCCTTCCCTTCCCTTCCCTTCCCTTTTCTTCCCTTGCATCTCACAACGCTGCTTCATTTTCTTACCCTGAACCGACATTGTTCCTGCCCCGTGCCCTTCTCTCTCTCTCTCTCTCTCTCTCTCTCTCTCTCTCTCTCTCTCTCTCTCTCTCTCTCTCTCTCTCTCTTCCCCTCCCTATCACTCCCCCTTCCCCCTCTCCCCTTGCCCATTCTTTCCCCTCAGCCAGAGAGGGCCTTTCTTCCCCTCTGATTTCTCCCATCTCTGATATAACGTAGATTTATCACCCTCGGGAGACACCCGACACACCCCGCCATAGTAGTGCCCGCCCCTTGTATGTGTCATCCCCACCAGTTGTATGTGTCATCCCCACCCGTTGTATGTGTCATCACCACCCCTTGTATGTGTCATCACCACCCGTTGTGTCATCACCACCCCTTGTATGTCATCCCCACCCGTTGTATGTGTCATCACCCCTTGTATGTGTCATCCCCACCAGTTGTATGTCATCACCACCCCTTGTATGTGTCATCCCCACCCTTTGTATGTTGTCATCACTACCCCTTGTATGTATCATCCCCAACCGTTGTATGTGTCATCACCACCCCTTGTATGTGTCATCCCCACCCGTTGTATGTGACATCCCCACCCGTTGTATGTGTCATCCCCACCCGTTGTATGTGTCATGACCACCCTTTGTATGTGTCATCCCCACCCTTTGTATGTTGTCATTACCACCCCTTGTATGTATCATCCCCAACCGTTGTGCCGCCACCGCCCGTTGTATGTCATCACCACCTGTAGTATGTGTCATCACCACCTGTAGTATGTGTCATCACCACCTGTAGTATGTGTCATCACCACCTGTAGTATGTGTCATCACCTGTAGTATGTGTCGTCACCACCTGTAGTATGTGTCATCACCACCTGTAGTATGTGTCATCACCACCTGTAGTATGTGTCGTCACCACCTGTAGTATGTGTCATCACCACCTGTAGTATGTGTCATCACCACCTGTAGTATGTGTCATCACCACCTGTAGTATGTGTCATCACCACCTGTAGTATGTGTCGTCACCACCTGTAGTATGTGTCATCACCACCTGTAGTATGTGTCATCACCACCTGTAGTATGTGTCGTCACCACCTGTAGTATGTGTCGTCACCACCTGTAGTATGTGTCATCACCACCTGTAGTATGTGTCATCACCACCTGTAGTATGTGTCATCACCACCTGTAGTATGTGTCATCACCACCTGTAGTATGTGTCGTCACCACCTGTAGTATGTGTCATCACCACCTGTAGTATGTGTCATCACCACCTGTAGTATGTGTCGTCACCACCTGTAGTATGTGTCGTCACCACCTGTAGTATGTGTCGTCACCACCTGTAGTATGTGTCGTCACCACCTGTAGTATGTGTCATCACCACCTGTAGTATATGTCATCACCACCTGTAGTATGTGTCGTCACCACCTGTAGTATGTGTCATCACCACCTGTAGTATGTGTCATCACCACCTGTAGTATGTGTCATCACCACCTGTAGTATGTGTCATCACCACCTGTAGTATGTGTCATCACCACCCCTTCTGTCATCACTTGTAGTGTCATCCCATCCGTTTTATGTTTCGCTCTTTGTAGAACTTTATCAAGTCATGACTTCATTAAAACCCCCGTGGGTTTTGCGCTTCGCTCCGAATGCATTAATAATAATAATAATAATAATAATAATAATAATAATAATAATAGATTTGTACTTCGTATTAAAGATTTTGTAAAAGCGTCAAAATTGGCAATATGGAAGCGTTGTAGTGTTGTCTCTTGTGGTCAACAAGGTCTGACCCCTCTTGTCCTCACTCTTCGTTCTTAACGTGTGAAATTGCACCTGAGGGTAGTGTAACTTATGATCCCTGAGAGTCTGGTTTGTCTGAGGTCTATACACTGCTATATTGCTCTGGTTGTTTCACTCCCTCCGCAAGTTGGCTGACTTTGCTGTCAGTGAGGCTTGTATGGGTCTCTCTGTTTCCTCCCTACAAGATTATGCTGCTGGATTTTGAGGTACCTCGTCTGATTTCATTGAGGCTTGTATGGGTCTCTCTCTGTTTCCTCCCTACAAGAGTTTGCTGCTGGATTTTGAGGTACCTCGTCTGATTTCATTGAGGCTTGTATGGGTCTCTCTCTGTTTCCTCCCTACACTATTTTGCTGCTGGGTTTTGTGGCACTTCGTCTGATATCAGTGAGGTCTGTATGGGCCTGTCTGTGTTCTTTCCTGAGGAATTTACCTGTTATGTGATCCCGTCAACAATCGTACAGTAATATTGGTAGACTTACCGTCAAAATGTTAGGTAAAAGGACACAGATGCAACCTAATGTGACATTTTATTGTGGCAACGTTTCACTCTCCAGGAGCTTTGTCAAGCCGCTCAACAAAGATTTAAAACTAATTGTATATCTCAATATCATTATTATTTTTATTGGTATAAACCTTGGTAATAAATACCGACAAGTTGGTTTAGAAAGACACGTAAGCAAACACTATGACATATTTATTAGAAAACGTTTCGGTCCTGGGACCTTGATCACTTCTAACATACAGAGGTAGAAAGGCATTATATATATAGGCGGAGAGTGAGGTATGACGCACGTGACCTGAGGAATGTCATAAGAACATAAGAATGGAGGAACACTATAGAAGGCCTACTGGCCCATGCGAGGCAGGTCCTTATCAAAACAACCTCTGCCTATGATGAGGACGGGTAGACGTTGAAATCATGTGACTCCTGTGTTGTTGGGTTGGTGCTGCTTAAGTATCATGTATGCCAATGTTTTTGAAATTTTGTAGTTTCCAGTGTTGCGTTCTATAGTGTCGGTGACGGCGATTAGTGAGGCTTCTAGGCACCGTCGGCGTCTGAGGTCTGGTTCGGTGAGAACGAGTTGTGCCTCATTCCAGTTCATCAAATGGCCCGTGGAGTCTCTGTGGAGGACACAGGCGTACCTTACATCGTCTATGTTAGAGGCATTTCGATGCTCATTCAAGCGGACTGCAAGATCTCTGCCTGTCTCGCCTACATATTTCTTGGGACAGAACCCACAGGGGATAGTGTAGACGCCTGCTGTAGAAGTTAGAGGTGTGGGGCTGCGTTTCGTAGTTAGGTCTTTGATAGATGATGTGTTTATGGTGGAAACGTTGATGTTACTCATAGCAAGTGCCCGGCGAGTATTCGTGGCAACATCACCACATGGGAGTACTATGAACTGCTTAGGGGGCTGTTCCATGGGCGGTTTGTTGAGAATAGCTTGTGCCTTGAGTGCAATCTCGGATGAAGAAAGATGGGAACTGAAGACGTGTAAAGGCTTGTGTTATGTAAGTGCATTCTTCTTCTAGAAAACAAGGGCTGGAGATGCGAAGAGCTCTCAAGAAGAAGCCAATGAGGACTCCTCTCTTAGTGCGGGAGTCTTGGTGTGAATAAAAGTGTATAAGATCGTCCTTGTTGGTAGGTTTTCTATACACTTTGAAGAGAAGTTTGTCACTGTCGGGAGATCTGCACAGTAGAACGTCGAGGAAAGGAAGTTTGCCATCATTTTCGAGTTCAAGTGTAAACTTTATTGATGGTTCAACTGCATTGATCTTGTTGAGAAGGGCCTGGATATTGAGACATCTCGGATAGAAAACCAATATATCATCAACGTATCTTAGCCAGGTAACGGTGTTGGGAATGAGGGTGCTGAATTTCTCTGTCTCCAGGTTTTCCATGAAGAGGTTGGCAAGCACAGCACTGAGCGGGCTGCCCATTGCCATCCCAAAGCACTGTTTGTAACAGTTGTCCTGATACTTGAAAAAGTTGAAATTAACACAAAGTTCCACTAGATTGATGAAATCTAGAAGAGGTAAAGGGAGGTCGTGGTTTTCAGTGAGCCTCTGTCTCAGAATGTTGATTGCAGCGTCAGTAGGAACGTTGGTGCCTTGATGCTGGTAAAGGGCTCTTGATCCAAAGAAACTGAGCCATCCTTCCATTCTTTGAATCAGACTGTTCACCTCTGCTTCCTGTGCATGTCAGCAATTCAGCCTAAATCGTAGGCTCAGTTACCCATAAGTCTGAAATAATAATAATGTATCTTTACAGTAATGGTAAATATAGAGTAGATGAGAAATTAAACACCTGTGTAACAGGTGTTTATATGTATCTTGTTTGTGAAAGAATGGATCCCAGGGAAGTGTAGTGGATAAAACTGGCGGAGGAGAGTTTAATTATCCTACCTGGAAACTGTTGTTGTTGTTGTTGTTGGCTGTTGTTTTGGTTGTTGTTGCTGTTTTGGTTTTGTTTATTTTTTTTCTGTTATTGTTATTTTGTTTTGTCTTTGTAGTTGTTGCTGTTATTTTTGTTACTGTTGTTACTATGGTTGTTACTGTTATTGTTATTATGGTTGTTACTGTTGTTACTATGGTTGTTACTGTTATTGTTATTATGGTTGTTACTGTTATTGTTATTATGGTTGTTACTGTTATTGTTACTGTTGTTACTATGGTTGTTACTGTTATTGTTATTATGGTTGTTACTGTTATTGTTACTGTTGTTACTATGGTTGTTACTGTTATTGTTATTATGATTGTTACTGTTATTGTTACTGTTGTTACTATGGTTGTTACTGTTATTGTTATTATGGTTGTTACTGTTATTGTTACTGTTGTTACTATGGTTGTTACTGTTATTGTTATTATGGTTGTTACTGTTATTGTTACTGTTGTTACTATGGTTGTTACTGTTATTATTATGGTTGTTACTGTTATTGTTACTGTTGTTACTATGGTTGTTACTGTTATTGTTATTATGGTTGTTACTCTTATTGTTACTGTTGTTACTATGGTTGTTACTGTTATTGCTGGTACTGTTGTTACTATGGTTGTTATTGTTGCTGTTGTTACTATGGTTGTTATTGTTGCTGTTGTTACTATGGTTGTTATTGTTACTGTTGTTACTATGGTTGTTATTGTTACTGTTGTTACTATGGTTGTTACTGTTATTGCTGGTACTGTTGTTACTATGGTTGTTACTGTTGTTACTATAGTTCTTACTGTTATTGTTACTGTTGTTACTATCGTTGTTACTGTTATTGTTGTTGTTAAGAACTACGGTGAATTATATACCACTAGAATTAATTAACGAGTTAACTAGTGATTAAAGAAGGTAGTGTCTCATTATCCTGTAATATTGTCATATTGCCTTCTTAATAAGTGCCGGCCTATATCTTACACACACACGTTAACGTTGATGTTAAAACGAAATTCCTGTGATGAAATGAACCATGAAAATTAATTGTAAAAGAGAGAATGTTGTGTGTGGATGGGAGTGAGCTTGCGCATGAGCGAACTAAGGATACGTTAAGTTAGGGTAGGTTACTTTAGGTTACGTTAGGTTACGTTACGTTACGTTAGGTTACTTTAGGTTACGTTAGGTTACGTTACGTTACGTTAGGTTACTTTAGGTTACGTTAGGTTACGTTACGTTACGTTAGGTTACTTTAGGTTACGTTAGGTTAGGTTACATTAGGTTAGGTTAGGTTAGGTTAGGTTAGGTTAGGTTAGGTTACTTTAGGTTACGTTAGGTTAGGTTACGTTAGGTTACGTTACGTTACGTTAGGTTACTTTAGGTTACGTTAGGTTACGTTACGTTACGTTAGGTTACTTTAGGTTACGTTAGGTTACGTTACGTTACGTTAGGTTACTTTAGGTTACGTTAGGTTAGGTTACATTAGGTTAGGTTAGGTTACATTAGGTTATGGTAGGTTAGGTAAGGTTTGTCAGGAAACAGGACAAGTGTTTCCTGACGCGGGTCTTAGTCATATGATGACCCACAGCTGGAGCTTTTGGTGGTCTGACCGAGGCCTTCCACTGGCATACACCTCCACCCCTTTAAAAATTAAGATTATTAATAGTCTGTAAATTAAGGTTATTAATAATCTGTATTAACCGAGAAAAGAAACAGCGTGGTGTTTACCGGGGCGAGATGTGTTCAGTTCCGTGTCTTCAGGAATCTTGGGTATTACGCAGCATCTGATGCGCTATTTTTATTGTTCTGAGGAGAAAAAACGATCCAGAGGTTACCTGGAGGTTATTCCGGGGATCAACGCCCCCGCGGCCCGGTCCATGACCAGGCTTCCCGGTGGATCAGGGCCTGATCAACCAGGCTGTTACTGCTGGCCGCACGCAGTCCAACGTACGAGTCACAGCCCGGCTGATCCGGCACTGACTTTAGGTCTCTGTCCAGCTCTCTCTTGAAGGCAGCCAGGGGCTTATTGGTAATTCTCCTAAAGCTTGATGGGAGGATGTTGAACAGTCTTGGGCCCCGGACACTTATGGTGTTTTCCCTTAGTGCACCAATGGCGCCCCTACTTTTAATTGGGGGCATTTTGGAGGGGTAAGCCAGCGGAAGACCTCGGTCAGATGACCAAAAGCTCCATCGGCGGGTCATCATTTGACTTAAGACCCGCGTCAGGAAACACTTGTCCTGTTTCCTGACGAATCTTACCTAATCCTTGGTGGTATCCTCGTTCATCCGACTTTCTTACGAAGATAGGATGAAGGAATGTAAACTCTGAAAAGACATTAGATTTATGGAGATACGGATCAAGTGTAAAAATGCAAACAGGAATAGAGAGGATATAAATATCGGTGGCAGTATCTAACCCAGACTGGATTCTCAGTAGTGGATTCAAGTCGGAGAAGTTTAGATTTAGAAAGGAGAGAGAAAAGTAATGGTTCGGTAGTAGTGTTGTAAATGAGTGGAACGGCCTTCCGGGTAGTGTCACTAAGACGAGAATGTTGTGTAGCTTTAGAGGTTGGATGGGTATACGAGTAGGTGTGAGTGTGACCTGCCTATCATGGGTTAATAGTGTTCATTCTTAGGTTGTTTTGAGTAAGGGTCACAATTCCATGGCTGGAACACGTCATAGCCCACAACACCGTGGCTGGAACAGCTCACAGCCCACAACACCGTGACTGGAACAACTTACGAACCACAACACCGTGACTGGAACAACTTACGAACCACAACACCGTGACTGGAACAACTTACGAACCACAACACCGTGACTGGAACAACTTACGAACCACAACACCGTGACTGGAACAACTTACGAACCACAACACCGTGGCTGGAACAACTCACAGCCCACATCACCGTGGCTGGAACAACTCACAGCCCACATCACCGTGGCTGGAACAACTCACAGCCCACATCACCGTGGCGGAAACAGCTCACACCCAGCAACACCGTGGCTGGAACAACTCACAGCCCACATCACCGTGGCGGAAACAGCTCACAACCCACAACACCGTGGCTGGAACAACTCACAACCCACAACACCGTGGCTGGAACAGCTCACAACCCACAACACCGTGGCAGAAACAGCTCACACCCAGCAACACCGTGACTGGAACAACTCACAACCCACAACACCGTGGCTGGAACAACTCACAACCCACAACACCGTGACTGGAACAATTTATGAACCACAACACCGTGACTGGAACAACTCACAGCCCACAACACCGTGGCTGGAACAACTCACAGCCCACAACACCGTGGCTGGAACAACTCACAGCCCACAACACCGTGGCTGGAACAACTCACAGCCCACAACACCGTGGCTGGAACAACTCACAGCCCACAACACCGTGGCTGGAACATTTCGCATCTGACTCACGATACCCTGACTGGAATTGTTCACAATTGGCTCACAATTTTGTAGAGGAAATTCACTGTTTAATAATGATCTACGAGGGACCGAAAAGTCCCGATGTAATCACGGACCGGACGGCGGGGCGTTGACACGGACCGGACGGCGGGGCGTTGACACGGACCGGACGGCGGGGCGTTGACACCAGACACCTAGGCTGAGGGACTGATAACCTCGTCTTTTACTGTCTTCATGGCTGACGATTCTTATTGTAGCCAGTTGGCCCAGTGACTTACGCACTGGCCTGGAGTTTTACGACTCACTCGCCATGGGTTCAAATCCCACCCGTTCCGTTGTTTGTCTCCTACTGTCTTCAGTTTTAACACCTTCGGGTAACCTCTGCATGGAATTAATTAAGCCACTGGTTGACAAAACGTCCTCAGAATAAATATGCCCAGGTGTTACACTAGCGCCTAGTTTATCACAGTGTCGCTATTGTAAGATACAAGATAAGATTTTGTTGGGATTTTTAACCCTGGAGGGTTAGCCACCCAGGATAACCCAAGAAAGTCAGTGCGTCATCGAGGACTGTCTAACTAATTTCCATTGTGGTCCTCAGTCTGGTCTCCCAGGATGCCATCCACACCAGTCCACTAACATCCAGGTACCTATTTGCTTGCTAGGTGAACAGGGACAACAGGTGTAAGCAAACACGCCCAGTGTTTCCACAATTGCCTGGGATCGAACCACTGACACTCGGTGTATGAAAGGACAGCGTTACCTACCAGTCCACGTGCCACACAGTTACTATTTTCTCTGTAACTTACTGACTAGTTGTAAACCATAAGCCAGCGGAAGGCCTCGATCAGATGACCAAAGCTCCAGCTGCGAGTCATCATATAACTAAGACCGGAATCAGGAAACACTTGTCCTGTTTCCTGACAAACCTCACCTCATATATATATATATATATATATATATATATATATATATATATATATATATATATATATATATATATATTATGCCCACGAACGAGTGGTATTGATCAATAACAACACTGCGACTAGCCAAGGACTCGAACCCAAGCTGCTTTGGCCTGCCTCATGGTGGGCTAAAGCTCATGACGCCTAAATCCACTGGACCATACAGTCCAGTGGTCCATTGGATTAAGGCGTCATGAGTTTTCGCCCACCATGAGGCAGGCCAAAGCAGCATGGGTTAGAGTCCTTGCCTAGTCGCAGTGTTTTATATATATATATATATATATATATATATATATATATATATATATATATATATATATATATATATATATATAGATATATATATATATATATACATATACATACCAGACAACCTCAAGGAGAAACCTTTGTATTTTTCCTTTGAATCTTTTTATTAAATTCTCCGAGGCTGTGGGTCCCCTCACACACCTGCACCTGGAGGAGGATCCCATCTTAAAACACAGTATTAATTAAATCTAGATGTATACAACGAGTGAAGGCTAACTAAAGCGATCGTGCGCCTGGCGATGAGATGCTTCACACAAAATGTGTAGTGGTCATGCAGGTTGGGGTGCTTAGCATATCATTATGGTAACCTTAATGGTGTTGTGATTCCTTTAATAGGTTCGTCATGATAAATACGACCAGTCCTTTTTTTGTTTAAGTTGGAGGGGGTAGGGAGAGGAGGGGGAAGGGAGGGGGTTAAGACATATGGTGTTGAGGGCAGGGTAACCCCCTCCACCAGTGACCGCTGCTTGTTTGTTGGTGATGACGTTGTTGGTGACAGTTATAATTTGGGGGGTGACATGTTTCTGACCAACATGATAAGTAAAACGTTGATATCTTTATTGCTGGAATGTTTCGCTTATACAACAGGTTTCGTCATTCGAATACAGAGAAATGTAGTAGTGGTGGTAGTAGTGGTGGTAGTAGTAGTAGTGGTGGTAGTGGTGGTGGTAGTAGTAGTAGTAGTGGTGGTAGTAGTAGTAGTGGTGGTAGTAGTAGTGGTGGTAGTAGTAGTGGTGGTAGTAGTAGTGGTGGTAGTAGTAGTGGTGGTAGTAGTAGTGGTGGTAGTAGTAGTAGTGGTAGTAGTGGTGGTAGTAGTAGTAGTGGTGGTAGTAGTAGTAGTGGTAGTAGTGGTGGTAGTGGTAGTAGTGGTGGTAGTAGTAGTGGTGGTAGTAGTAGTAGTAGTGGTAGTAGTAGTAGTGGTAGTAGTGGTGGTAGTAGTAGTAGTGGTAGTAGTACTGGTAGTAGTTTTGACGTGACCAGTCCGTCAGCCTTGGTTAGATACCTAGGTGTTGCACAGAGTCATCAACTGGTCGGTATTTTATACTATCGTAATCTGTTTCTTGCCTCCCACGAGCTGCAGGTAGCAATAGTCTGGGTGATCAAGATCATCACCATGTTTATCCACAGGCTAGTCCAGGGTAATAGAAAATTCTCAAAAGCAGTCACAGCCATGTTACAGTTACCTCTCTGAAGTCATATTACCTGGTTTTAGGGTAGCCCTCGCTGCCTCAGTCAGATGACCAAAAAACTATTAAGAACATAGAAAAGGAACACTACAGTAGGCCTACCGGCCCATGCGAGACAGATTCAGGTCTACCGGCTTAAGCCAATGCCCCAACCTAGCCAGGTCGGATCACATTCACTTAAGGAAGGAGCACGGCTTCTAACCTAGTAGCACAAGCTAGTGCTGCTAGCTGCACAGGGACACGCTTGTCTTGTTACCTGACAAACCTAACCTTACCTAACCTAACCTAACTTCTCATCTCAGGACTACTCTTGTTGTGAACCTCCACATTCTTCCTAGTTTTATCTAGTGCGAGTTACGTAGAGAAGGTTTCGAGGGTCAAGGCCCCCCTAGGGGCCCGGTCTGAGACCAGGCCTAGGGGCCCGCACCCTGTCTGATATACACATATATTCCGAATTATTCTTTAAGGTTCATTGTTCTTAGTTGTGTATATGGGTCTTATGATATTAGTCTGCTTACTGTTTTGTTTACTCTGGGGATATGTCCCTTCATGCTGGTGAATGTCTCGCGATCCAAGGATTCCGAGCTATCCTTCCCTTTGGATTAAATCTGGCTATCTCCTATTCCCCAGCAGATACTTGGTCCTTACAGGTTCAGCACCGCTGTAAATGTAATAATAATCCCTTGTTGGAAGCTCTGCGCTTCTGTTTAACAGTCTGTACTCCGGCTCTAGTCTTCTTTTTCTTTGCTCGATATTCACTATTTTGCACTGATGGCTATGTGGCCCAGCGGGCCACTAACAGTAACAGTCTAGCTGAGCGATCACAGGTAGGTGTGTTGCTGTGGTTGAGTACCAGTACACCAGCCACTGGTGGGACACTAGTGACTGGTACTCAACCTTGGTACTGGTATCTCCCAGTGCTAACCCTTGTGGATCACCACTCATTAAGTCTGACCATCGACCATCGTGATACATTTCCCCCTGATTTGTGGCTACAGGTAAGAAAAGCTCTCTCTCTCTCTCTCTCTCTCTCTCTCTCTCTCTCTCTCTCTCTCTCTCTCTCTCTCTCTCTCTCTCTCTCGTCAAGTAATTAAAAATAAGATTCCGAACGTTTTAAAAGTTTACAGTGTTGGCCATTACCAGTAATGAGTGTTGTGGTGGTGGAAGGTAAAATGAGTCTTGTGTTGGCTGCTGATAAGGGCGACCAGACCATCACCCATCAACAACACACTCGTCATGCCACTGTTTTCCTCAAAACTGAATTTGTTTTTTCCAAGTGAAAGATCCTTAAAAGTTAACCTTATTGGTGGTGTTGGTGGTGATGATGATGGTGGTGGTTGGTGGTGTTGATGGTGGTAGTGTTGGTGGTGGTGGTGTTGATGGTGGTAGTGTTGGTGGTGGTGTTGATGGTGGTAGAGTTGGTGGTGGTGGTGGTGGTGATAATGGAGTTAGTGGTTGGTGGTGATGGCAGGTGATAGTGACGTAAGAAGAGACTACAAGACACACACACTCGATTTTTGTTATGCATGAAGGGAAAAGAAGAGAGAGAAGCAACAGCCAGAGACTCTGAAGAGACAGATAAAAATCTGAAGAGACAGATAAAAATCTGAAGAGACAGATAAAAGTCTGAAGAGACAGATAAAAGTCTGAAGAGACAGATAATAGTCTTGGGAGACATAAAAATCTGAAGAGACAGATAAAAATCTGAAGCGACATAAAAATCTGAAGAGACAGATAAAAGTCTGGGAGGCATAAAAATCTGAAGAGACAGATAAAAATCTGAAGAAACAGATAAAAATCTGGAGACAGCGGGTGGGACACAAGCAACACTGAAAACATCGACAACATCCTCCAAACACTACAACTGTCACCCCACACTGGAGGGAACAGTAATACTAGAATCAACCAAGTACAAGATGGAACAGTACTCAAGAGTCCATCCAACATACAGCAGGATGGAAGAGTACTGGAGAGTCCTATCAACATACAACAGGAATAAATCATCCAGTAAGATAACCAGTTTGAAGCAAGGCAAGTATGTTACCTTCCTTCATCTTTGCCAGTAATCAAGACCTAGAAGCAAGGACGAAAATTAAAACTCCTTTCGTAAAATGGTCTCACAGAAACGAATGCAATATTTGGAGGTTTAACAGAAACCCACATTAGGGACTGTTTTGGACGGCGAAATCTTTATTACCAGTTGAAATTTCTGACATGTACAGGCAGGCCCCTCTTTACAGTGCTTCACTTTACGGCGTTTCGCTAATACAGCGGTTTTTAATTATATAAATTCTTCATTTATTCAGACTTTCTACAATATATTAACCACCTACTATAAGCTAAGTCGAAAATATTTTAGGGTAAGTAATGTGTGTACTGTATATTCATTTTTTTAGGCCTAGCTATATTGCTCCCTTAATATATGATAGTGTAAAACAGACTTTTATATGCATTTGAAAGTAAAAAAAAAAAAAAGGCTGATTCATTTTTCAGCGATTTTTGCTTTACAGCAGCAGCCCAGACACTAACCTGCTGTATAAGCAGGGCCCTACAGTTGCTCGGACCCTGACCTGCTGTATAAGCGGGGCCCTACAGTAATCTGGACCCTAAGCTGCTGTATAAGTGGGGCCCCTACAGTAGCCCGGACCCTAACCTGCTGTATAAGCGGGGCCCCAACAGTAGCCCGGACCCTATCCTGCTGTATGAGTGGGGTCTGGCTATATGTCTCTTAAGTGAGTTACACAGAACTGATAAAACCACCAGCTGATGTCGTCCAAGGGCTTGAAGTGAAAATGGAGACCACAAACCTGGCAGTTATCCTCTTGTACAAGCGACAATTAGTAAAAATTCTACCAGTTTTGTCATCCTTGTAGGTTTTATCCTCCATAATGTATAGTGAAAAATGATTAGCAGCAATAGTGTACCTGGAACAGTAGCGGGAAGTACTTTGGGGTAACTAGCACATACCTGGGAACTTCTGAGACTGGGAGAAAAGTTTGCATGGGATCAACAGGTAACTAGCACATACCTGGGAACTTCTAAGACTGGGAGAAAAGTTTGCATGGGATTAACAGGTAACTAGCACATACCTGGGAACTTCTAAGACTGGGAGAAAAGTTTGCATGGGATTAACAGGTGACAGAGTCTACTAGAAGGAAGTTTATCTTTAGATAGACTGAAGAAGTACTTAGAGATATAGCAATCTCGAGTACAGTAAAGAGGTTTGTGGGAAGAACTTCACGGTTTAGAGAACAATAAACAGGAATGTTCTGAGAACATCGTGGTCTCGAGAACGGTATAAAACCTCTATTTTTATGTGGGAAAAACCACGTTCTTTTTCGTGTCTTTCATATTTATTCGTCTATTTTTCTCTGTTATCAAAGTACTCGATATTTTCTCAAAGCATATTTTTCAAAGCATTTGCGTTTTATCTTATTCAAAGTCAGCCGGAATATTTAAACAATAACATCGATATCTATTGACAAAGTGGTACTGGCGGCCAAGAATTTATCTGCTGCCAGGTGTACGCATTTGCATAACACTTGTCTCAGAATACACTGTAGGTTAGGTAAGGCAAGGTTAGGTTAGGTTAGGTAAGGTAAGGTTTCTCAGGAAACTTTTGGTCATCTGACCGAGACCTTCCACTGGCTTACCCCTCCACCCCTTTAAAAATTAAGATTATATTCAGCCAGGGGTCTGTTGGTAATCCCCCTGATGTATACTCATTACGCCCCCTGCTTTTCATTAGGGTTATTTACCTCTGTCTATCAAGCCTCTTACTTTCATAGGGAATGATTTGTCTGTGCAGATTTGGGACCGATTCCTCTAAAATTGTCCAGGTGTAGATTATATATTTTTATTACTTACTTTTCAAGGAGTACAGATCGAGGGACTTCAAACGTTCCCTATAATTTAGGTGCCTAGCTGAATATATGCGAGCAGTGAATGTTCTGTGCATATTCTCCAGGTCTACAGTTTTGCCTTCTTTACACGGTGCTGTGAGAGTACAGTACTGATATTAAAGCCTAGAGAGAAGTGACTTGAAAAAGGTCATCATTGGCTTTGGCATCTCTTGTTTTGAAAGTTCCAGGTACCCATCCATTCATTTCCGTGCGATTGTGATAGTGAATTTTGTGACCCTTGAAGGTGACACTATCACTCTTGTCTGGCGCTCTCCTGAGTGATTAGATTTTGTTTTATATACCGTTTCAATCTTTATTTCGTTAATTTATCTGTATGTAAATGAAATTCTTACTAGTTGAACAACATATTGCTGTCAGTAGCCCACTGGAAAACTTGGTTTATGTCACTTGGAGATACACAAATAACCCGCACATAAAAGAGAGAAGCTTACGACGACGTTTCGGTCCGACTTGGACCATTTACAAAGTCACACTAACCAGAAGTGGAGCAGGACGGCTATATATAGGCAGGAAGAGGTGGAGGTAGTAGTAGTAGTAGTAGTACAAGAATGGTATATAATACCGACAAGATGAAATTAAGACACATGCGCAACATATAGCCGTCCTGCTCCACTTCTGGTTAGTGTGACTTTGTAAATGGTCCAAGTCGGACCGAAACGTCGTCGTAAGCTTCTGTCTTTTATGTGCGGGTTATTTGTGTATCGTTCAAGTCACGGTATTGTTCCTTTTTTTTTGTTATTTATTACTTGGAGGTTTGTCGTGTCCTCAACGGCCGACACTCGTACAGAATCTAGTATCGTCTGCAAAAAAATGATACGAGCCTGGTCCATGGCTGGGCTCAGAGAGTAGAGAGACTCTCGAAGCTCTTCAAAGGTAAAGGTGTTATGATTTATGTTCCTGTCTGTGTCGGATATGAGACAGAGAAAGAGGCCAAGAGCCAGTACTGTGCCTTGCGGAACATAGCTTTTCACTATGGCATCCTCTGGTTTCACTGTTCACTATTACACTTTTAAGTTCCGTTCGTTAGAAAATAAAAAATTTCATCTGTCCACTTTTCTAAACGTTCCCCGAATGTTCCTAGAGGCACCTCAGTAATTATAGAAAAACAAAGTCGAAAAGGCCTAACAGGAGGGCAAGTCTATGGACACTACAACTACACCCTTCCCTACTTGTGTATAGCCGGGTACCTTCAGTATAGCCGGGTGTAGTGGGTGTGTTGTGACTTGGTTTACATCCTCTCCGCCTGCTACCTTCAATATACTCGCACCAGCATAACACATCGCTGAAAAACTGCGATAAAAATCGGCAAGTTGGTTTATATGTCGCGCTGGGAAATTTGAGAACATTTTGCGTCGCCTGAGGTGTGTGGTGGGAGGGGGGTGGCAGGTGTGTATGAGGGTGTGGCAGGTGTGTGTGAGGGTGTGGCAGGTGTGAGGATGTGGCAGGTGTGTGTGACGTTGTGGCAGGTGTGTGTGAGGGTGTGGCAGGTGTGTGTGAGGGTGTGGCAGGTGTGTGTGAGGGTGTGGCAGGTGTGTGTGAGGGTGTGGCAGGTGTGTGTGAGGGTGTGGCAGGTGTGTGTGAGGATGTGGCAGGTGTGTGTGAGGATGTGGCAGGTGTGTGTGAGGGTGTGGCGAAACGTTTCGAAATAAAGATACCTAACTGTTGCATATGTATCTTACCTAACAACCTGTCGGTATTTTATACCATTTTAATGTTCACACTACTGTACTGGAACTTCACACTACTGTACTGGAACCCCTATACTACAGTACTGGAACCCCCGACACTATTGTATTGGAACCCCACACCACTGTACTGGATCCTCACACTAATGTAGAAGTAGCGTAGAACTTAGCCATACAGATTGCGAAAAGGACTTGGGGGTTATGATAAGCAGCAACTTTAAACCAAGACAGCAATGCCTAAGCGTACGTAATAAGGGAAACAGATTACTGGGATATATATATCAAGAAGTGTAAGCAACAGAGGTCCAGAGGTTATATTACAGCTTTATACATCATTAGTAAGGCCTCACCTAGATTATGCAGCTCAGTTCTGGTCTCCATATTACAGAATGGATATAAATTCGTTAAAAAAACATTCAACAAAGAATGACAAAATTAATACATAGCATTAAAAATCTTCCTTATGAAGAAAGATTGAAGACTCTTAAATTACATTCACTTGTTAGACGAAGAATGAGGGGAGACCTGATCGAAGTGTATAAGTGGAAGATGGGTATTAATAACGGCGATATAAATAAAGTCTTAAGGATCTCCCTCCAAGAGAGAACCCGTAGTAATGGATTCTAATTGGATAAGTTTAGATTTAGAAAGGATATAGGAAAGTATTGATTTGGAAATAGGGTAGTTGATGAGTGGAACAGTGTACCTAGTAGGGTGATTGAAGCTAAAACCTTGGGTAGTTTCAAGTTTAGGTTGGATAAATACATGAATGAGTGGGGTTGGATCTGAGTGGGACTCCCACGTGAGTAAATGAAATTATCACAGCTTATTGTTAGGTCAGCACTTAAATTGGGTTGGGCAAATATTCTGTTAGTGGGATGGAGTTGTAAAGGACCTGCCCAGTATGGGCCAACAGGTTTACGGCAGTGTTTCTTCTTTCTTATGTTCTTATGTATTGTACTGGAACTTCACGCTACAGTACTGGAAGCCGCCCGCCCCCTCGCAGTTCTGAAACCTCACACCGCAGTTCTGGAGCCCCACACCACAGTTCTGGAACCACACACCACAAGTCTGGAGCCCCACACCACAGTTTTGGAACCACACACCACAAGTCTGGAGCCCCACACCACAGTTCTGGAACCACACACCACAAGTCTGGAGCCCCACACCACAGTTCTGGAACCCCACACCACAAGTCTGGAACCCCACACCACAGTTCTGGAACCCCACACCACAAGTCTGGAGCCCCACACCACAGTTCTGGAACCACACACCACAAGTCTGGAGCCCCACACCACAGTTCTGGAACCCCACACCACAAGTCTGGAACCCCACACCACAGTTCTGGAACCCCACACCACAAGTCTGGAGCCCCACACCACAGTTCTGGAACCACACACCACAAGTCTGGAGCCCCACACCACAGTTCTGGAACCACACACCACAAGTCTGGAACCCCACACCACAAGTCTGGAGCCCCACACCACAGTTCTGGAACCCCACACCACAAGTCTGGAGCCCCACACCACAGTTCTGGAACCCCACACCACAAGTCTGGAACCCCACACCAGTTCTGGAACCCCACACCACAAGTCTGGAACCCCACACCACAGTTCTGGAACCCCACCACAATTCTGGAATCCCCCCTTCACCCGCACAAGTGAACCCTTGTTGAAAGCTGCAACAGCAACAATAACTAATGCTTAGAGTAGAGGCATAAAAAACATGAATATTGTGTGTGAGAGAGAGAGAGAGAGAGAGAGAGAGATTGGGGAAGAGTGAGGAAGGATGTTGGAGAGTGGTGTTGTTGGCGGCAGACAGAGAGAGAGAGAGAGAGGGAGGGAGGAAGGATGGTGGAGAGTGGTGTGGTGATGGTGGCAGGAGGCGGGGAGGTGGGGAGGCACAGTGCCACTGGGAAGACCGTAAATTTGGTGTGCCAGGCTCCGGCGCTCGAGTTTGCAGGTTCCAGGGGGGCCATAATTTCCATGAGCTGTCCAACTGTCCAGCCAAGTTCAGACGTACGGCCGCTCCACCTGCAGGCTGCCGCTACTGCCGCCGCCACTGCCGCAGCCGCAGCTAACTGCCGCTCGCCTCCCACCCTGCGGAATGGGAAAAGTTGTCTGGTTGGGGATAACTATACGAGTTCCCTGCCAAGGGGAAAAACGTGTAGAAATTGCTGGATGTTGCTAAGGCGGTTATATGTCTTTTTGGAAACGAAAGAATTTTTTGGGGAGGATGGACTTTTATCGGAGGAAAATGTCTGATAGTTGCAAAAATTTGGGATGGCAGCGAGTGCCACGGTCTCCGACCACTGGCCTCAGTGCCTGGAAACCTGCAAAAGTTATCATCCAGTAAGGGTTGTCGTAACAAAAGTGCCGCACCATTACTTCTCCATTTAACCCCACGCTGTAAAGTTGCCAGAGGAAATCATTGTATATAAACGAGAGTCCTTGCTCGGGACCTCATAATATTTCTAAGTTTAAAAAGATATATATTTTGGGGAGGAATATTTTTTTATATACATTTTTTTTGGGTGGGGGTGATGGTAGTGGAGAGGGGTCAGAATTTATGTTCACTTTATGCTAATCTTCTGACACTGAAGTTTATTCAGTTCCCTTTTCATCTTCCCTAAGTTAACTCTCTTACTTATTTCTTTTTTTTTTTTAATATATTTCTCTCGTCCTTGTACGTTTTTTTTTTTCGAGGCGGCCTCAGTGTCTGCCTCTTACAGAAGTGATCCTTTACAGGTCACTTGTAAGATATCCTTCTGAAGTGATCCTTTACAGGTCACTTGTAAGATATCCTTCTGAAGTGATCCTTTACAGGTCACTTGTAAGATATCCTTCTGAAGTGATCCTTTACAGGTCACTTGTAAGATATCCTTCTGAAGTGATCCTTTACAGGTCACTTGTAAGATATCCTTCTGAAGTGATCCTTTACAAGTGAGTTTTTGGATATCCTTCAGAAGTGAGTTTTGGATATCCTTCAGAAGTGAGTTTTGGATATCCTTCAGAAGTGAGTTTTGGATATCCTTCAGAAGTGAGTTTTGGATATCCTTCAGAAGTGAGTTTTGGATATCCTTCAGAAGTGAGTTTTGGATATCCTTCAGAAGTGAGTCTTGGATATCCTTTAGAAGTGAGTCCTGGATATCCTTCAGAAGTGAATCTTGGATATCCTTCAGAAGTGAGTCTTGGATATCCTTCAGAAGCGAGTCTTGGATATCCTTCAGAAGTGAGTCTTGGATATCCTTCAGAAGTGAATCTTGGATATCCTTCAGAAGTGAGTTTTGGATATCCTTCAGAAGTGAGTCTTGGATATCCTTCAGAAGTGAGTCTTGGATATCCTTCAGAAGTGAGTTTCGGATATCCTTCAGAAGTGAATCTTGGATATCCTTCAGAAGTGAGTCTTGGATATCCTTCAGAGGTGAGTCTTGGATATCCTTGAGAAGTGAGTTTCGGATATCCTTGAGAAGTGAGTCTTGGATATCCTTCAGAAGTGAGTCTTGGATATCCTTCAGAAGCGAGTCTTGGATATCCTTCAGAAGTGAGTCTTGGATATCCTTCAGAAGTGAGTCTTGGATATCCTTCAGAAGTGAGTCTTGGATATCCTTCAGAAGTGAGTCTTGGATATCCTTCAGAAGCGAGTCTTGGATATCCTTCAGAAGTGAGTCTTGGATATCCTTCAGAAGTGAGTCTTGGATATCCTTCAGAAGTGAGTCTTGGATATCCTTCAGAAGTGATGCCTCCTGTGTGATTGTTAAGAAATATTTCTCCCTAGGAAACGCCCTAGAAGAGCTACTAACATTATCACCTTTTAACTCTCTTACTCATTACACATTTCCTCATCTTATTCTTCTTTTCTTCCTTAGCGTCTTCGCTGATGGCGGATCTTCTTCCTCCCTTCCTCGAGGATCAGCAGCTGAGACAATGGCGGCATCAACACCACTCACATTTCTACTAAATCTAAATTATCTTGATTCTGATATATTCTGACTCGTTTCAAGACTTATATCTCTGATATGCTTATTACCACTGTGATTTGTTAACTAAATGTTGAGGACCAGTCCTCGGACCTGTTAGGTTCCTTTGTAATCTTTCAAGTACCATCTACAGACTAGTCCCTGGACTGATTCATTATGTGCCTCTGTAATCTTGACTACCCACAGCTTGGTCCCTGGCCTCTGTAACTCTCATCCTACTACCCACAGCCTGGTCCCTGGATCCATTATCTGCCTCTGTAACTCTCATCCTACTACCCACAGCCTGGTCCCTGGATCCATTATCTGCCTCTGTAACTCTCACTCTGCTACCCACAGCCTGGTCCCTGGACCCATTATATGCCTCTGTAACTCTCACTCTGCTACCCACAGCCTGGTCCCTGGACCCATTATATGCCTCTGTAACTCTCACTCTGCTACCCACAGCCTGGTCCCTGGACCCATTATATGCCTCTGTAACTCTCACTCTGCTACCCACAGCCTGGTCCCTGGCTCCATTATCTGCCTCTGTAACTCTCACCCTGCTACCCACAGCCTGGTCCCTGGATCCATTATCTGCCTCTGTAACTCACTCTACTACCCACAGCCTGGTCCCTGGATCCATTATCTGAATCTGTAATTCACCCTGCTACCTACAGCCTGGTCCCTGGACCCATTATCTGCCTCTGTAACTCACCCTGCTACCCACAGCCTCGTCCCTGGCTCCATTATCTGCCTCTGTAACTCTCACTCTGCTACCCACAGCCTGGTCCCTGGATCCATTATCTTCCTCTCTCACCCTGCTACCCACAGCCTGGTCCCTGGCTCCATTATCTGCCTCTAACTCTCACCCTGCTACCCACAGCCTGGTCCCTGGCTCCATTATCTGCCTCTGTAACTCTCACCCTGCTACCCACAGCCTGGTCCCTGGATCCATTATCTGCCTCTGTAACTCACTCTGCTACCCACAGCCTGGTCCCTGGATCCATTATCTGCCTCTGTAATTCACCCTGCTACCTACAGCCTGGTCCCTGGACCCATTATATGCCTCTAACTCTCACTCTGCTACCCAAAACCTGGTCACTGGATCCATTATCTGCCTCTAACTCTCACCCTGCTACCCACAACGTGGTCCCTGGACCCATTATCTGCCTCTGTAACACCCTACTACCCACAGCCTGGTCCCTGGACCCATTATCTGCCTCTGTAACACCCTACTACCCACAGCCTGGTCCCTGGACCCATTATCTGCCTCTGTAACTCACCCTGCTACCCACAGCTCGGACAAGGCTATATAATATATCAGTTAAATAAAGTCCAACGATGTTATACTTCTTGACAAGTGAGCTACAGTTCCGTGCTCGAGAACCATTAACCTCGGTCAACACTATCCTTCTTGGGTAACGCATAAGAGGAGATCAAACCTTTCTTAGGATGACCGTTCTTCAAGGAGACCTCTGTAAAGCTATGTCTTGATAACGTGCTCCTTGAGCGACCTGCTATATCAAATCTTAAATTGATTAAGTTATTGTAGGAATTGTATATCGTAATTATGTAGACTTACTAAGAGCTATCGGAGGTTCGAGCCTGCTAGCTACTCTTTTGCTCTAAATAACTCAGATAAATAATAATGAACGAAACGTTGTTTTAGTGAAGGCTTGCACTGCAATGAGTGCCTTCGTGTTGCTCATCTTGAGAATAATGGTAGAAAAATAAAATGACTTGGCGAAGTTCCTGGAGAGCGAAACGTTGCCACAATAAAAAGTCACTTTCTCTACATCTGTGCCAATTTACCAAACATTACTCATCTTGTCGGCACTCTGCCTTTTAACCTCAATGCTTCATCATGTGATGACTCAGCAGCACAGAATCATGCATCTTACGAATCAGAATTATCCTCTCTCTTTAATTTTTCCTACAGTTGTTGTCTGCCATGTTACTTTCTGACACGAGAAATGATTATTGATATGGTTCTAGAGTTGGGATGATGTAATTCCATCATCAAGAAGGGTGGAGTGCCTCTGTTGCCTACCGAACAGAATGTACCTCAGGGGATCATGAAACAATATACCTCTACTGATAATGTTCCAGTGTGACATTAGCAGCAACTGCAGTATCAATCTACCTATTATAAAGACCATCAGTAGCACTAGGGCAGGATTTGCAGTAGCAACAGCACTAGCAATGTAAATTATCAGAAGTGATAGTAGTAGTAGTAGTAGTAGCAACAGTGTTTATCTGTTACTGCAGCAGCAACAGCACCAACGGCGTTACTATAGTAAGCAGCACTGTCACTAACGTTAGCTGCAGCACTAGCATGAATATCATCTTTAGAAGCGGTAATTGCAACAGTAGCAGAAGTAACAGCAGTTACAACAGCACCAGCACCACTACCACCACCACTATAACTCCATTAGGATTAATATCATAAGTAACATCTTCAGAAGTAGTAGTAGTAGTAGTAGTAGTAGCAACTAGCAGAAACAGCCATTCCAGCAGACACAGCAGCAGCAGCAGCAGCATTAGTTGTGTAACTTTGAGTAGCATCTACAGTAGTAACAGTAGTAGGAGCAGCAGCAGGAGCTCCAGTAGCAGGGGAGGAGAAGCTTATTTTCACAACTGCCTCTCCGTTTGAGACGTGATATTCACTGCCGTGTTTTTTTCCCTACCTTTCTCTCCTGGGTAGCACGACACGGGGGACACCACTGGAAGATGGATTGTGGTGATCCTGTTGATCTTTCTGGGCCGTGTCGATCTTTTTATGGTGCAGAGACCCCGTGTCAACAGCCTTAAGACCTGCTTCTCCCTCCCTCCTTGCCACCCTGCCACCCTTGCTTGCTGCCTCCAGGGAACCATCCATCCTTGCCTACCCTTCTCCGGCACCCCCAAAATTGGCAGTGGGATTTGTTTTCTTGTGTAATTTCCCCTTTAAACCACAGATTTGTTAGTGTTTTAGCTATTGTTGTCTATATTGATGTTGTTTAATATGATTGTAGTGAATAGGGGTTTACAATAGAAGCTGATCTAGTCTTTTATTTGCCCAGGGTCCCTCGTGGGATTCAAGTGTTGACTCAAAAGGAACTACCAAACACGACCAGACTGAATTCGCGTCATCTGCGCTGCTGTGTTTGCAAAAGGTGGGTGAGAACGGGAACTGTGGGGGTTCTAATTTATGAGGGGTAACTAGTATGTTTTTGCTTGTGTCAGCTTGGCTTGTGTTGGTGTAGATAGCTGTGACTAGTCACGACTACCGTCACTCGTCTGTGGTGCTGAGGGGAATACACCGGAAGCCGGTATTAAGACATAGGCACGTTGAAGTAAAGTCTTTTACTGGGACAACGTTTCACTCTACACAGAGCGAAACGTTGTACCCAGTGAAAGGTTGTTCATAACTTCATATCTTTGCCTTCATACCTTTCCATAATACTCCATCTCATCCGGAAGTCGGTATTTATTTTTGCTCAAGGGTTTTTTGAGTGTAAACAATGCATTGGTGGTCTTTTTACTATTACAATTAATTTTCATTTATATTTTGTTGCCAATTTCGAGTGCATGATGTACCAGAAAATGTGATGCTCCTGGGCCAAGCATGTGTCATAATATTACCTAAGTGTGCTAAGGTTAGCACTTGGTTGCAGCAGATGTACCGAGACAAACACGACGGCTACGTCAAGGTGATCTGTTATCTCTTGGGCGATATGTAGTACACTGTATTTTTCTTCTACCATGCTTGTGTCTTATGTAGTGAATGCCAGATCACTTATAAAAGTGTTACCTTTCGTTAAGTGTATTATTGTGTGTGTGTGTTTGTAGTAGTAGTAGTAGGTACTGGTTGTCAAAGGCACTTGTCGATAGACGCTTGGCTTGTTAATTGTGTTGCAAGTGTATGTAGTAGTTACTGTGTGTGTGTGTGTGTGTGTGTGTGTGTGTGTGTTGCTGTTTGTCAAAGGCACTTGTCGATAGACGCTTGGCTTGTTAATTGTGTTGCAAGTGTATGTAGTAGTTACTGTGTGTGTGTGTGTGTGTGTGTGTGTGTGTTGCTGTTTGTCAAAGGCACTTGTCGATAGACGCTTGGCTTGTTAATTGTGTTGCAAGTGTATGTAGTAGTTACTGTGTGTGTGTGTGTGTGTGTTGCTGTTTGTCAAAGGCACTTGTCGATAGGCATTTGGGCATTTCTTTACATATTTGTGTGTGTGCTCACTGGTTGCAGGAGTCGATTCACAGCTCCTGGCCCCGCCTCTTCCCTGGTCGCTACTAGGTCCGCTTTCTCCTGGCTTTAAGAGCCTTGTCGTAACTCTACCTAAACCTGTGTATGGATCCCTATGACTCGTCAGGGTTTTCAACTTTCAGCCGTTTTTGGGTGTCTGTGTTTGCAAAGGCACTAATCGATAGATATTTGACCTGTTCCGTGTGTGTGCTGTTAATGTATTGGTATTGTGTAGTTTAGCATCGCTGTACTGTGTATTGCTGTATAGCCCTTGTGGTTTAGCGCTTCTTTTTGATTATAATAATAATAATGTACTGTGTATTTTAAGGCATAAAACGGTAGATTCTCAAAATTTTTCGAGGATTTTCGCTGCCCTTTATCAGTTCGTTCAAATATTTTATATTATTTAGAAGGGAAATCCCACTCTTAATATCCACTCTCATACCCACTAATATCCACTTATACTCACTCGCATACCCACTTTAATATTCACTCGCATATCTACTTTAATATTCGCTCTCATACCCTCTAATATCTACTCTCATACCCACTCTAATATCCACTCTCATACCCACCAATATCCACTCATACCCACTCTAATATCCGCTCTAATACCCACTCTAAAATACACTCTCATACCCACTAATATCCACTCTCATACCCACTCTAATATCCACCCTTATACTCTAATATTCACTCTCATACCCACTCTAATATCCACTCTCATACCCACTCTAATATTCACTCATACCCACCAATATCCACTCTCATACCCACTCTAATATCCACTCTTATACCCACTTTAATATCCACTCTCATACCCTGGGTGTGGGTATAGAGCTCATCGCGGGGCGTCTAGGTGTTGTCAGAGGGTATTTTTAACTCGGTGGTGCCAAACATCGTGATTAAAGAGACTGTCGAGAGTGCCAATGTGCCAGCTACCTCAACCCCACTACTGTCACCCCATCACTTAGCTACACCACCACCTAGCTAATGCACCACCTAACTGATGCACCACCATCTAGCTAATGCACCACCACCTAGCTAATGCACCACCTAACTGATGCACCACCATCTAGCTAATGCACCACCACCTAACTAATACACCACCCCCTAGCTAATGCACCACCACCTAACTAATATACCACCAGCTAGCTACTCCACCTGTCTGGACACGTCTTCACCACAACAGGTGGTGAATGAGATACCTGGCATTATCTTCGTTATGGAAACATTTCACCCATCTGTGGCTTCATCAGCCCAGTACACAGAAGAACTGTAGTGGGCAAAACGTTCTGGCAGTAAAGACACCCAATAATTGCACGTATATTTTATTCATCAGCTTCTTGATATTGTATAGTTGTATAAGGATGATTATACAATTTGAATCCCAGACGTCAAATGTTGTCAATAGAAAGTTGAGTTTTGAGTAGGACCTACCTAGTATGGGTCGGTAGGTCTGCTGCAGTGTTGGTCTATTTTCATGAATGGATAGTATAGGTTCCCAGAGGGCGCGCTGATGTTGGTGAAGGGCCCTGGATGTGAAGAATTGAAGCCACATTCTCCGAGAGGCAATCGCCTCTCGTTCCTCAGGTGTTATAAGACTTGTATCTCGTACCCCAGGTGTTGTACGACCTGTATCTCGTACTCCAGGGGTTGTACGACCTGTATCGTACTCCAGGGGTTGTACGACCTGTATCTCGTACTCCAGGGGTTGTACTACCTCTCATACCCCAGGTGCTCTACGATCTGTCTCTACCCCATTTGCTCTACGACCTGTTCCTCGCATCCCAGGTACTCTACAACGTGTCTCATACCCCAGGCGCCGTACGACCTGTCTCATTTCCCAGACGTACGACCCCTGCAGATATATTCCTTCAGAAATCAGGCTTCACGCTCACCACTTCGACAACCGGGCCCGTCATCAGTGTCGTTTGGACATAAAACGGAACATACCAGTAGTAGCCTCGTTCGGCAGGGAACTTGCTAAGTTCCTCAAGAAAGGAACTTGGTAAGTTCTTCAAGAAAGGAACTTGGTAAGTTCCTCAAGAGGAGGAACTTGTTAAGTTCCTCAAGAAAGGAACTTGGTAAGTTCCTCAAGAAAGGAACTTGGTAAGTTCCTCAAGAAAGGAACTTGGTAAGTTCTTCAAGAAAGGAACTTGGTAAGTTCTTCAAGAAAGGAACTTGGTAAGTTCTTCAAGAAAGGAACTTGGTAAGTTCCTCAAGAAAGGAACTTGGTAAGTTCCTCAAGAAAGGAACTTGGTAAGTTCTTCAAGAAAGGAACTTGGTAAGTTCTTCAAGAAAGGAACTTGTTAAGTTCCTCAAGAAAGGAACTTGTTAAGTTCCTCAAGAAAGGAACTTGGTAAGTTCTTCAAGAAAGGAACTTGGTAAGTTCTTCAAGAAAGGAACTTGGTAAGTTCTTCAAGAAAGGAACTTGGTAAGTTCCTCAAGAGGGGGAACTTGGTAAGTTCCTCAAGAGGGGGAACTTGGTAAGTTCCTCAAGAGGGGGAGCTTGTTAAGTTCCTCAAGGAACTTGGTAAGTTCCTCAAGAGGGGGAGCTTGTTAAGTTCCTCAAGAAAGGAACTTGGTAAGTTCCTCAAGAAAGGAACTTGGTAAGTTCCTCAAGAAAGGAACTTGTTAAGTTCCTCAAGAAAGGAACTTGGTAAGTTCCTCAAGAAAGGAACTTGTTAAGTTCCTCAAGAAAGGAACTTGTTAAGTTCCTCAAGAAAGGAACTTGGTAAGTTCCTCAAGAAAGGAACTTGGTAAGTTCCTCAAGAAAGGAACTTGTTAAGTTCCTCAAGAAAGGAACTTGTTAAGTTCCTCAAGAAAGGAACTTGGTAAGTTCCTCAAGAAAGGAACTTGGTAAGTTCCTCAAGAAAGGAACTTGTTAAGTTCCTCAAGAGGGGGAGCTTGGTAAGTTCCTCAAGAAAGGAACTTGGTAAGTTCCTCAAGAAAGGAACTTGGTAAGTTCCTCAAGAGGGGGAGCTTGTTAAGTTCCTCAAGAAAGGAACTTGGTAAGTTCCTCAAGAAAGGAACTTGGTAAGTTCCTCAAGAAAGGAACTTGTTAAGTTCCTCAAGAAAGGAACTTGGTAAGTTCCTCAAGAAAGGAACTTGTTAAGTTCCTCAAGAAAGGAACTTGTTAAGTTCCTCAAGAGGGGGAGCTTGGTAAGTTCCTCAAGAGGAGGAACTTGTTAAGTTCCTCAAGAAAGGAACTTGGTAAGTTCCTCAAGAAAGGAACTTGGTAAGTTCCTCAAGAAAGGAACTTGTTAAGTTCCTCAAGAAAGGAACTTGGTAAGTTCCTCAAGAAAGGAACTTGGTAAGTTCCTCAAGAAAGGAACTTGTTAAGTTCCTCAAGAAAGGAACTTGTTAAGTTCCTCAAGAGGGGGAGCTTGGTAAGTTCCTCAAGAGGAGGAACTTGTTAAGTTCCTCAAGAGGAGGAACTTGGTAAGTTCCTCAAGAAAGGAACTTGGTAAGTTCCTCAAGAAAGGAACTTGGTAAGTTCCTTAAGAAAGGAACTTGGTAAGTTCCTCAAGAAAGGAACTTGGTAAGTTCCTTAAGAAAGGAACTTGGTAAGTTCCTCAAGAAAGGAACTTGGTAAGTTCCTCAAGAAAGGAACTTGGTAAGTTCCTCAAGAAAGGAACTTGGTAAGTTCCTCAAGAAAGGAACTTGTTAAGTTCCTCAAGAAAGGAACTTGGTAAGTTCCTCAAGAAAGGAACTTGGTAAGTTCCTCAAGAAAGGAACTTGGTAAGTTCCTCAAGAAAGGAACTTGATAAGTTCCTCAGGAGGGGAAACTTGATGATAAATACTTTAAAGTGAAGGACCATGGTCGCAGCAACAGCCTGGAATATACCTGGAGAAGGTTTCGGGGGTCAACGCCCCCGCAGGCCGGTCCGTGACCAGGCTTAGTGGGTGACATAAAAAAGAAAGACAAGTTTTTCTTATTTTTAGTAATGTAAACAGGAGAAAGGGGTTACTAGCCCCTCGCTCCCGGCATTTTACTCGCCTCTTACGATACACATGGCTTACGCCTTACGGAGAGACATGTTAACGATATACAAAATACTGCGTGTAATAGACAAGGTGGACAGAGACAAGACGTTCCAGAGATGTGACGCAGAAAGAAGGGGTCTCTCTTGGAAGTTGAAGACTCAGATGAGTCACAAGGATGTTAGGAAGTATTTCTTCAGTCATTGAGTGGTCAGGAAGTGGAACAGTCTGGCGAGTGATGTAGTGGAGGCAGGAACCATACATAGCTTTAAGACGAGGTATGATAAAGCTCATGGAGCAGGGAGAGAGAGGACCTAGTAGCGGTCAGTGAAGAGGCGGGGCCAGGAGCTGAGTCCCGACCCCTGCAACTACAATTAGGTGAGTACACACACACGGGTTCCTAAAGACATGTACACAAGTACACACTGGCTGCTAGAGGTGTACACATGTGTACTGAGAGTCTTCAAGATTTGTACATCTCTAGGTCGATACTGTGGAAGGCGCTTATTGTATTGAGCGTTTTAGGCACCGAAGGTTTAAGGTTGAATCTGGCACCGTGTCAAGGTGCCAAGCTGGGGGAGGCACTCTGGGGGGAGAGAGAGAGAGAGAGAGAGAGAGAGAGAGAGATAGAAGTATTAAAGCAATTAGAACGTTTATAGATTCGAATGATTTGGTTAGAAACACAAATGCGTAAAATAAAAGCGTAAACAATAGGGTTGACAATAATAAAAATAATGCTACTATTAATAATAACAAGATAATAATAAATAAATATCGGGTTGGACGATACGGTAGAATTATCAGATTTTTTTTTTCAAATTTGTCTTGGAGCATCGTGGTGACAGCTTCCTCTCTCAGTGGTCTGGTGTAGGAGGAGGTGGAGGTGCTTGTGTAGAACACCAGCGCGCACACCGGTGCTGCGTAGCGGCGATGCGCAACACAGTGGCGGCACCCCACACTGGAGGCGTTGAATGTTGTGCGTTGTATCTCAGGCAGATTGTTGGCATGCGTTGTATCTCTCAGCTAGAGATTAACTTTCTTAGCTTTGAATCTCATTATGAGTTGTAGGTCTCAGCTAGAGCGATGTATTAGCTTGAAGTTTAATGATACATTCTCTCTCTCAGCTAGAGATTTTGATGTTAATATTCCTGTGGCCTGGTGGGTAACGCTCTCACCTCAAACCTTGAGTGTCCGTGGTTCAATCCCCAGCCGGGTAGAAACACTGGGCGTGTTTCCTTACACCTACTGTCCCCGTTCACCTAGCAAGCAAGTTGTTGTATCCAGGTATACCCCATTGCTGTTTACATGTGTGCCCCGTTGTTTACGTGTGTGCCCCGTTGTTTACATGTGTGCCTCGTTGCTTACGTGTGTGCCCCGTTGTTTACATGTGTGCCCCGTTGTTTACGTATGTGCCCCGTTGTTTACATGTGTGCCCCGTTGTTTACGTATGTGCCCCGTTGTTTACATGTGTGCCCCGTTGTTTACGTGTGCCCCATTGTTTACATGTGTGCCCCGTTGCTGTTTGCATGTGTGCCCGTTGTTGTATCCAGGTTGCACTGGTGATGGTTCGCCACTCACGAGACTGTTATCACCAAGCCAGTGACATCTTTGTCGGTGTGTCTACCTCTTCACCTTCATCTTAATATTCAGGTCTTTCTTTAACACCTTCTTGATCTCCGCGTCTTCCGTCTTTCACTTTATTTTGCTTCTTAATTCACATTCCTTATCCTCCTTCCAGTGTCTTAAAGACACGCTTTCTTTTTCTGCAAGCCACGCCTCTTTGTCTCCAAGCCACGTCCTCTGTCTCCAAGCCACGCCTCTTTGTCTCCAAGACACGCCTCCTTTGTCTCCAAGACACGCCTCTTTGTCTCCAAGACACGCCTCCTTTGTCTCCAAGCCACGCCTCTTTGTCTCCAAGCCACTTCCTTTGTCTCCAAGCCACGCCTCTTTGTCTCCAAGACACGCCTCCTTTGTCTCCAAGACACGCCTCCTTTGTCTCAAAGCCACGTCCTCTGTCTCCAAGTCATGCCCTCTTTGTCTCCAAGTCACGCCCTCTTTGTCTCCAAGTCACGCCCTCTTTGTCTCCAAGCCACACCTCTTTGTCTCCAAGCCACGCCCTCTGTCTCCAAGCCACGCCCCTTTGTTTCCAAGTCACAGCTTTCTCGAAGACACACCTTCTTTGTCTATAAGCCACGCCCTCTTTGTCTCCAAGCCACGCCTCTTTGTCTCCAAGCCACGCCCTCTATTTCTAAGCCACACCCCTTTGTCTCCAAGCCACGCCTTCTTCGTGTAAAACACACCTGTTTTGTCTCCAATCTCTCTCTCTCTCTCTCTCTCTCTCTCTCTCTCTCTCTCTCTCTCTCTCTCTCTCTCTCACACACACACACACACACACACACACACACACACACACACACACACACACACACACACACATGTAGGTCATTAACACATAGGAGTCAGGGTTGAGCTTCGTGTGTACCTATGTCTTTTTCAACCTGTGTGTTGATAAATGATCATCTTCGCCAGTGTTTCACGCTGAAAGTTGTCCTCACTCATCTCACTGCCTGGCACTGGCTCTGTGCTGGAGGCTGGCAAGGCACTGGCTCTATGCTGGGGGCTGGCAAGGCACTGGCTCTATGCTGGAGGCTGGCAAGGCACTGGCTCTATGCTGGAGGCTGGCAAGGCACTGGCTCTATGCTGGGAGCTGAGGTTGGGCTGGCGAGGCACTGGCTCTATGCTGGGAGCTGAGGTTGGGCTGGCGAGGCACTGGCTCTATGCTGGGGGCTGAGGTTGGGCTGGCGAGGCACTGGCTCTATGCTGGGGGCTGAGGTCGGGCTGGCGAGCCAGGGGTTGTGCTGGCAGATCCTGGGTTGCGGCTATAGATGAGCTTGAAACGGGGTTGTGTTAGGTTAGGGTTGATTGGTTTAAGGTGGGGTTTGGTGGGTCCTGGGGTGGTGTTGGAAGGTCCTGGCTGACTGATCCTGGTGTGGGGCTGGTCTGTCCTGGGATGGGGCTACAGTGTCGAACAGTGGACTGGAGAGTCTTGGGGCTGGCTGGTTGGTCCTGGGGTGAGGCTGGATGTTCCTGGGATGGGGTTGGAGGGTCCTGGGGTGGGGTTGGAGGGTTCTGAGGTCGGGTTGGAGGGTTCTGGGGGTGCGGCTAATAGGTCCTGGGATGGGGCTGGAGGGTCTCGGGGTGGGGTTGGAGGATCCATGAGTAGGGTTAGGCTGGCTAGTCCTGGGGTGGCGCTGGCTGGCTACTCCTGGGATGGTGCTAGCTGGCTAGTCCTGGGGTGGTGCTGGCTGGCTACTCCTGGGATGGTGCTAGCTGGCTAGTCCTGGGGTTGCTGGCTGGCTAGTCCTGGGGTGGTGCTGGCTGGCTACTCCTGGGATGGTGCTAGCTGGCTAGTCCTGGGGAGGTGCTGGCTGGCTTCTCCTGGGATGGTGCTAGCTGGCTAGTCCTGGGGTTGCTGGCTGGCTAGTCCAGGGGTGGTGCTGGCTGGCTACTCCTGGGATGGTGCTAGCTGGCTAGTCCTGGGGTGGTGCTGGCTGGCTAGTCCTGGGGTGTTACTAGCTGGCAGGTCCTGGGATGGGGCTGGCTGCCGGGTCCTGGGGTGGGTCTGGCGGGGTCTGGCACCTCAGTCTTGGCATGGGTGAGGTGCTCTATAAATAAGAGAGCCAGGATGCGCCACCTCACCCTCCGTCTCACCAAACTTACGAGAAATTACTTAAGATGTTTGTGTCCTTGTGGCCGCGGTTATGACGGAGCTCTCAGCTGACGGAGGGAGGGCAAAACTGGTCTTGGGCTGGGGTATTGAGGGCTGGGCACTGGGGTACAAGCTTGAAATGAACCCGAAAGCAAGAAGAGAAAGGTTAGAAAAACAGGGGTTGTCTTCTGCCGAGAAATTCTGAAGGTTTGCTGTAGGAACAGACTGAGGGACTGACTACCTCTTACAAGACTGAGGGACTGACTACCTCTTACAAGACTGAGGGACTGACTACCTCTTACAAGACTGAGGGACTGACTACCTCTTACAAGACTGAGGGACTGACTACCTCTTACAAGACTGAGGGACTGACTACCTCTTACAAGACTGAGGGACTGACTACCTCTTACAAGACTGAGGGACTGACTACCTCTTACAAGACTGAGGGACTGACTACCTCTTACAAGACTGAGGGACTGACTATCTCTTACAAGACTGAGGGACTGACTACCTCTTACAAGACTGAGGGACTGACTACCTCTTACAAGACTGAGGGACTGACTACCTCTTACAAGACTGAGGGACTGACTACCTCTTACAAGACTGAGGGACTGACTACCTCTTACAAGACTGAGGGACTGACTACCTCTTACAAGACTGAGGGACTGACTTACCTCTTACAAGACTGAGGGACTGACTATCTCTTACAAGACTGAGGGACTGACTTACCTCTTACAAGACTGAGGGACTGACTACCTCTTACAAGACTGAGGGACTGACTTACCTCTTACAAGACTGAGGGACTGACTTACCTCTTACAAGACTGAGGGACTGACTTACCTCTTACAAGACTGAGGGACTGACTTACCTCTTACAAGACTGAGGGACTGACTACCTCTTACAAGACTGAGGGACTGACTTACCTCTTACAAGACTGAGGGACTGACTTACCTCTTACAAGACTGAGGGACTGACTTACCTCTTACAAGACTGAGGGACTGACTTACCTCTTACAAGACTGAGGGACTGACTTACCTCTTACAAGACTGAGGGACTGACTTACCTCTTACAAGACTGAGGGACTGACTACCTCTTACAAGACTGAGGGACTGACTTACCTCTTACAAGACTGAGGGACTGACTACCTCTTACAAGACTGAGGGACTGACTACCTCTTACAAGACTGAGGGACTGACCACCTCAAAACTACTACTACTACTACTACTGTCTTCAGTCTTATACTCGACTGAAGAAGCCTGTTAAGAAGGCGAAATGTTTCAACAATGTGTCTTATTCATCAACGTCAATTTCTTAACGCTTTTTGCAAATTTAAAAATATTATTTACTTTAAGTTAGGTTAAATTAGCTTAGCGTAAGTTAGGTTAGGTCACACGAAGCAAAAAATGTGAGAAATCACGAAAGCGCCTCGAATTTCACTATTTTTTTTCACAATGATTGTTTTGCATACTGTGATATCACCTATTTATGTGATCCTATTGCAACAAATTGTAAACAATGGAAGTGATACGTCTGGCAGCGAGGTGGCCCAGCGTGACCAGGAAACGTTGATAAGTGTACGATTATTGTTCGTGGTGTGGGAATGTTGTGTGTAAAATGGTGACCGAATGTGGTTTTTGTTATTCGGGAGAACAAAGAGAAGTGATATTTTTCGGGAGACCGAAGAGATGTTCTCATGAAAATTGATAAGCTGGATAACTAGAACCTTCAAGATTCCAGGCTAATGATTCTCTTCAGATCACTCGTTTTATCTAGGCTGGAATATTGCTGGGTTCTAACACTCCCCTTCAAGACAATGTACAGAGAACCTTCACAGCTCCAGAGAAACTTGTAGCTTGTATAAACTCAGTCTAGCACCTAAGTTACTGGGAACTCTTGACCTGCCTAGAACTGTACTCCTTAAAACTTAGGCGAGAAAGATACATATACACCTGTGAGATACTGTAGGGATTGGTACCAAACCTGCACACTGAAATTACTGGTGCAAGGTACCTAAGCAGGGGCAGTTCGGCAAGTGTAAAAGGACCACGACTCACCATCCTCCCTTCATACACAAAAGGGGATTCCCAACACACTTCTGGCTATCATCAGGAGGGAACTCGATAGATTCTTTAAAAGAAACGGTTCCTGATCAGCCGGGTTTTGGTGCATATGGTGGACTGCAGGGGGCGGGCACTACAGCTTGATCGATCAGGCCAGGAAGCCTGGTTTGGGAACGAGTCGCGGGGGCGGTGACTCCAGGAGCGAAGCTTCAGCAAGAAAAAGAGAGAAACAAAGAGAATGGCGAGGGGAAACGAAGATGAGAGGAGCAAGATGAATAAAGGAGGGCACAAAGGAACATTATAAAACAAGAGGAAGAGAAAAGAGAAGGAAGAACAAACACAAGAGAGGAAGCTGAGAAATAAGAAGAGGAAAGACAGGAAGATCAACAAAATAAGAGAAAAAAGGTTTAAAAACATGGACAAAAAAAGAAGCATAAAAAGATGACGGAGGAATAAAAGACGAGGTGAAGGAGGAACAAGAACAGGAGGAGGAGGAGGAGGAGGAATTAAGAAGAGGGAAGGGGGGTTAAGTGTGCCCCTGGTGGTGCAGGAAGGGATTACACTGGGTGATGTTCAAGCTAAGCTTGTGTATCTCTGTATATTTACATCGTGGTAGAAGGTGATGAGAGAGCAAGAAAGATACATAAAGAGAGAGGGGTAAACGTGGCCACCGAATTATTTTGTTAAGAAGGTTTGTGTGTGTGTGTGTGTGTGTGTGTGTGTGTGTGTGTGTGTACTCACCTAGTTGAGGTTGCGGGGGTCGAGTCCGAGCTCCTGGCCCCGCCTGTGTGTGTGTGTGTGTGTGTGTGAGAGAGAGAGATGGTATTTTAACTTCGACTAGCAGAAACTGTTGTACTGACTGGTTCGTAAAATGACGAACATCAGAGAACGCTCGGAAGATGACTAGGGAACATGTCAAGGAACTCTCGGAATATGTCTAAGGAACATGTCAAGGAACTCTGGGAACATGACTAGGGAACATGTCAAGGAACTCTCGGAATATGTCTAAGGAACATGTCAAGGAACTCTGGGAACATGACTAGGGAACATGTCAAGGAACTCTGGGAACATGACTAGGGAACATGTCAAGGACCTCTGGGAACATGACTAGGGAACATGTCAAGGAACTCTGGGAACATGACTAAGGAACATGTCAAGGAACTCTGGGAACATGTCAAGGAACTCTGGGAACATGACTAGGGAACATGTCAAGGACCTCTGGGAACATGACTAGGGAACATGTCAAGGAACTCTGGGAACATGACTAAGGAACATGTCAAGGAACTCTGGGAACATGACTAAGGAACATGTCAAGGAACTCTGGGAACATGACTAGGGAACATGTCAAGGACCTCTGGGAACATGACTAAGGAACATGTCAAGGAACTCTGGGAACATGACTAAGGAACATGTCAAGGAACTCTGGGAACATGACTAAGGAACATGTCAAGGAACTCTGGGAACATGACTAAGGAACATGTCAAGGAACTCTGGGAACATGACTACATGACTAAGGAACATGTCAAGGAACTCTGGGAACATGACTAAGGAACATGTCAAGGAACTCTGGGAACATGACTAAGGAACATGTCAAGGAACTCTGGGAACATGACTAAGGAACATGTCAAGGAACTCTGGGAACATGACTAAGGAACATGTCAAGGAACTCTGGGAACATGACTAAGGAACATGTCAAGGAACTCTGGGAACATGACTAAGGAACATGTCAAGGAACTCTGGGAACATGACTAAGGAACATGTCAAGGAACTCTGGGAACATGACTAAGGAACATGTCAAGGAACTCTGGGAACATGTCAAGGAACTCTGGGAACATGACTAAGGAACATGTCAAGGAACTCTGGGAACATGACTAAGGAACATGTCAAGGAACTCTGGGAACATGACTAAGGAACATTTCAAGGAACTCTGGGAACATGACTAAGGAACATTTCAAGGAACTCTGGGAACATGACTAAGGAACATGTCAAGGAACTCTGGGAACATGACTAAGGAACATGTCAAGGAACTCTGGGAACATGACTAAGGAACATGTCAAGGAACTCTGGGAACATGACTAAGGAACATTTCAAGGAACTCTGGGAACATGACTAAGGAACATTTCAAGGAACTCTGGGAACATGACTAAGGAACATTTCAAGGAACTCTGGGAACATTTCAAGGAACTCTGGGAACATGACTAAGGAACATTTCAAGGAACTCTGGGAACATGACTAAGGAACATTTCAAGGAACTCTGGGAACATGACTAAGGAACATGTCAAGGAACTCTGGGAACATGACTAAGGAACATTTCAAGGAACTCTGGGAACATGACTAAGGAACATTTCAAGGAACTCTGGGAACATGACTAAGGAACATTTCAAGGAACTCTGGGAACATGACTAAGGAACATTTCAAGGAACTCTGGGAACATGACTAAGGAACATGTCAAGGAACTTGGGAACATGACTAAGGAACATGTCAAGGAACTTGGGAACATGACTAGGGAACATGTCAAGGAACTCTGGGAACATGACTAAGGAACATGTCAAGGAACTCTGGGAACATGACTAAGGAACATGTCAAGGAACTCTGGGAACATGACTAAGGAACATGTCAAGGAACTCTGGGAACATGACTAAGGAACATGTCAAGGAACTCTGGGAACATGACTAAGGAACATGTCAAGGAACTCTGGGAACATGACTAAGGAACATGTCAAGGAACTCTGGGAACATGACTAAGGAACATGTCAAGGAACTCTGGGAACATGACTAAGGAACATGTCAAGGAACTCTGGGAACATGACTAAGGAACATGTCAAGGAACTCTGGGAACGTGACTAAGGAACATGTCAAGGAACTCTGGGAACATGACTAAGGAACATGTCAAGGAACTCTGGGAACATGACTAAGGAACATGTCAAGGAACTCTGGGAACATGACTAAGGAACATGTCAAGGAACTCTGGGAACGTGACTAAGGAACATGTCAAGGAACTCTGGGAACATGACTAAGGAACATGTCAAGGAACTCTGGGAACATGACTAAGGAACATGTCAAGGAACTCTGGGAACATGACTAAGGAACATGTCAAGGAACTCTGGGAACATGACTAAGGAACATGTCAAGGAACTCTGGGAACATGACTAAGGAACATGTCAAGGAACTCTGGGAACGTGACTAAGGAACTCTGGGAACATGACTAGGGAACATGTCAAGGAACTCTGGGAACATGACTAAGGAACATGTCAAGGAACTCTGGGAACATGACTAAGGAACATGTCAAGGAACTCTGGGAACATGACTAAGGAACATGTCAAGGAACTCAAGGAACTCTGGGAACATGACTAAGGAACATGAACTAACATGACTAAGGAACATTTCAAGGAACTCTGGGAACATGACTAAGGAACATTTCAAGGAACTCTGGGAACATGACTAAGGAACATTTCAAGGAACTCTGGGAACATGACTAAGGAACATGTCAAGGAACTCTGGGAACATGACTAAGGAACATGTCAAGGAACTCTGGGAACATGACTAAGGAACATGTCAAGGAACTCTGGGAACATGACTAAGGAACATGTCAAGGAACTCTGGGAACATGACTAAGGAACATGTCAAGGAACTCTGGGAACATGACTAAGGAACATTTCAAGGAACTCTGGGAACGTGACTAAGGAACATGTCAAGGAACTCTGGGAACATGACTAAGGAACATGTCAAGGAACTCTGGGAACATGACTAAGGAACATGTCAAGGAACGCTTCAGATGTATGAAAGCAGAAAATATTCATAAGAATGCCTGGTATACTGGTAAATTCTGAAATATATCGAAGGAACTCTCAGAATATATACAACTGGTGAGAAAATAAGTCAAGGACACAGAATATGGAAAATTGCTGATGTGATACCCCGAAGAACGATGGTAATATCGCCTTTGCATCAGCGTTGGGAATATTACCCTTACAACAACATAGAGAATATCATTGGTTCAACTCTGGTGGAGTACCTGTGACAGTCTCAGGGGTTGACCTGGCTATATAATTTCAACAAATAGGAATCTTTCTTGTTTCAGCCTCCGAGACGTCTTGGCTCTTCATCTCCGCTGTTGATGATGCCACCCACTGGCACTGTCGTACTGACACTTGTACTGTTGGGGGTCACGTGTGGTGCTTCTGCATTTTTCTTGATGTACTTGCCTGGTTGTGTTTGCAGGGGTTGATTCACTGCTCCACCTCTTGTTCTTTAACTCGTATCGACAGGATCTTCCCATTCTTTGCAGTAATTTCCCAAAAATCAATCTGAACCTAACGGAAAAAATATATTTTAATGTATTTGTTTATTATTAAATTATTGTAAACTTATCTAAAATATATTTAGGTGTATTCGGCTAAATTAAATTGCGCTTATTATAATAAGGTTAGGTCAGTTTTCTAAGGTTCTTTTGGTACAAAATTATTAATTTTTACATTAACATAAATGAAAAAATATGTTTAAACGTATAAGAGAAAATTTAGAAAGGACTTAATTTTAAATGAGTTCTTGAAAAATCACTTGTAGTGTCTTATTAACGACTGAACACCAAGAGTCGTATTGTGACGTAGTGTTTCGCTCATTTCTTTGTCATCATCAGAGTCAGTTCCATCTTCAAACATGGGGTTCAACACTCTTGTCAAGACTTTGTCATCATCAGAGTCAGTTCCATCTTCAAACATGGGGTTCAACACTCTTGTCAAGACTTTGTCATCATCAGAGTCAGTTCCATCTTCAAACATGGGGTTCAACACTCTTGTCAAGACTTTGTCATCATCAGACTCTCATACATACAGTTTAATCTCAGTGTCTTCCATTTCTCATACCAAACATATTTTTTTCGTTTATGAGGTGTGAGATTTTTCCATTAATAACCCGCATATAGGAGAGAAGAGGAGCTTACGACGACGTTTCGGTCCATACGGGTTATTAGTGTATTGTTCCAGTCACGGTATTGTGCCTATTTTTTTTATTTTTGAGACGTTTGTTAAGTTCTGTGATTCTTCGTCTCTCTAGATGTTGGTGAGGGGCTCTTGATTTAGGGAATTGGATCTGTGCTCCAGTTCCCCGAATTAAGCCTGAATGCCTTCCACATCCCCCCCCCCAGGCGCTGTATAATCCTCCGGGTTTAGCGCTTCCCCTTGATTATAATAATAATTCGTCTCTCTTTTTCTAATTTCAATCGCCCCTTTTCTGAATGATACGAGTCTAGAGTAAATTTCTAGTACCTTTAAACTCAGAGAACTTTCCTAGCATGTATCTGTAATGTGAGATATTTCATCCTAGTCAGTGTTTTTATAAGTGAAGTGGAATTCATGGATACAATGTGTATTCTGTTCGAATTTTGCTGCTCAAAACAGTGTATATGCAGGTCTGAATTCTAATCGGGTTGTGGTTGAAGTTTGTTGAATTCGACACCGTTACCTTCTGTACCAGATCCTCATTGTTTGTAAATATAAGGTCAAGGGTGTTTTGTAGTCTGGTCGCTTCCTGTATTCGCTGACTTACAGGTTATTTATCACAGTCTTAATAGTACGTTTGTGTGTGACTGTTCATCCTCAATGGATGCTACACTAATATAAATTCTAGTATCGTCTGCAAAAGATGATACTGTGCCGTGATATATATCTGTCTACGTTGGATATGAGAATGAAAAAGAGAATTGGGGCGAGTACTGTGTGTTCCTTGAGGAACTGCTTCACTGTGAGGAGAAGACTATCGTTTTTGAGAGTTATTCTTTGGGTTATGTCTGTCTGCGTTAGATGTGAGAAGGAGAAAAAGAATTGGGGCGAGCACTGTGCCTTGAGGGATTACTTTTCACCGTGACCAAAAAACTCTTATATTAATTACTTTTTATTATTTAGGTTCGGTTTGTAGATGAATGGTTCAAAGAACAGACACGTTGTTAAATTAGACACATGTGCAACTCTTGGGTATCTTTATTGAGGAAACGTTTCGCCACACAGTGGCTTCAACAGTCCATACAAAGGATAAACTTGAAGAAGAGGAGAATGAGGTAATCAGTCCCTCAACCTTGAGTCGATGTGGTCAGTCCATCAATCTTGAATAGAATGAATCAAGATTGATGGACTGACCACATCGACTCAAGGCTGAGGGACTGATTACCTCATTCTCCTCCTGTTCTTCAAGTTTATCCTTTGTATGGACTGATGAAGCCACTGTTTGGCGAAACGTTTCCTCAATAAAGATACCTTAGGTTCGGTTTGTTAGAAAGTTTAACATTATATCACGCCATGATCGCAAAGCCTGTGTGTACTACATCCGTATATGTGTTTGCCCTATAGCGTATCCAAGGCAGGAGCGACTTATTCCAGACTCATGTCGCCCTGGGTTGTGATTCCATTTGTTTATCAATATTGCTTCTTTTAAAACTTCTTCAGATACTGACGTTATATGGAGCGTTAGTGCTATCAGTGTATCTATAGATTTTCGCAATTGTTCTGCTGTCACGTCTCCATTCAAGGCAGGTGAAATTGCAGATCTAGAGAATGTACAGAGAACCTTTACTGCACGTACAAGTTCCATCACACATCTTAACTACTGGAAGCACTTGACTTGTACTCACTGGAGCGCAGGCGATATAGATATATCATAATCTACACCTGGAAGATTCTGGAGGGACTGGTCCCTAATAAGCACCCAGAAATCACTCCCTACGATAGCAAAAGACTGGCAGGCGATACATCATACCCCCAGGGGCACCATTAATACACTAAGAGAAAACACAATAAGTGTCCTGGGTCCAAGACTGTTCAACAGCCTCCCACCAGCCATAAGGGGAATTACCAATAGACCCCTGGTTGTTTTCATAAGGGAGCTGGACAGATACCTAAAGTCAGTGCCGGATCAGCAGGACCGTGGTTCGTACGTTGGACTACGTGCGGCCAGCAGTAACAGCCTGGTTGATCAGACCCTGATCCACCAGGAGGCCTGGTCATGGACCAGGCCGCGGGGGCGTTGATCCCCGGAATACCCTCCGGGTAGGTATACCTTTGTGGAGTTAGGTTATATATCTTTAGATCGACTCTTTATTTCCTGATTCCGTCTCCAAGCGAATTTTGAGGCATGTAATATTTTTTTTGTTTTAAATCTTGATAAATGTGGAATTCCACGAGCCAGAAATTGGACAGAGTAACAGTAACGAATTAACGTGTATCTTACGTCTGGCAGCACAAGCTTACAGTAAAATTTCGATCTTGCATTTTCTCGCAAATAAGAAAGAAAATTGTAGGCTGGGTTGGACCTGCCTCGCATGGGCCAGTAGGCCTGCTGCAGTGTTCCTTCTTTCTTATGTTAAGCGCCGGACGAAAGCTGGATGAGACAAGATTCTCCACCCTTTGATATACCTTTGATGAGTTCCGAGCCGGAGCCCGGCCATGGGCCAGGCTCGTCTGGTGCTTGTCTGGTCAACCAGACTGTTGCTGTTGGTGGCCCACATCCCTGAATTAACAGGTGTCAGGACAATATCTGAACAGCTGTTCAGGGACTCAAGTTCCTTATGGAAGGTAATTTTAAGACATTGTTTTGTGTGTAAAGACTTTAAGGTCTAAGTCTGAGTTTTACGACGGTTTTTGTGGTTAAGAGGGAAGGGGAGGGTGATCCGTGGGGTGGGGGAGGGGTTATTGGGGTAAGGGATGTGGGGGTGAAGGATGTGGGGGTGATGGGTGTGGGGGTGAGGAGTGTGGGGGTGAGAGGTGGCAGAATTCACTGTTTATAAAAGTGAGATGGCAGTAGTGGCACTGTATTAAGGGAGTAACAGTAGTGGCACTGTATTAAGGGAGTAACAGTAGTGGCACTGTATTAAGGGAGTAACAGTAGTGGCACTGTATTAAGGGAGTAACAGTAGTGGCACTGTATTAAGGGAGTAACAGTAGTGGCACTGTATTAAGGGAGTAACAGTAGTGGCACTGTATTAAGGAAAGGGAAATGGCAGTAATAGCATTAATACTAATGAAGATAGGAGCTAAGGTGGTAATTGTTATTAGTAGTAATTAGAATAATGAGGTGAAGGGTGATAATACGAAGAGGTGTGACTGCTATGTTGGCTCTGCTGCTAAGAATAACAGAGCCAAGAGTAACTTGTAGAGTATTTTTATGTGCTCTAGGAGTGTGAGTGTGAGTGTGTGTGTGTGTGTGTGTGTGTGTGTGTGTGTGTGTGTGTGTGTGTGTGTGTGTGTGTGTGTGTGTCTTCACTAGTTACTTTGTCACACTTATTTACTTATTTCATTGTAGTTAATTTAAAGTTATTCAGATTGTTCCTTAGAGTGTGCATCTGAACATACCCACAATGATCTTTACTTGAGTATGCTCATATCTCTCCATATTTTCACTTTAAAAATCGTCCCTCCCTTACTGAAATTGAGCCGTCACAGTGGACACGTCACAGTGGACACGTCACAGTGGAGCCGTCACATCATCCAAAACGAAATCATTTATCATTCTTGGCTCTCAGATATTAGAGGTGTGTGCACGCGCACCTTCCACACTGAGATATCACGCACTCCATTGAACCATAAATAAATACCCATTGGAGGTCTTTCATGTGGGCTGCTCTCGACCCCCCTTGCCTGCCATCTAGCGGCGCTTAGTGTGGTCTCTCTGGGGACACGGGGGGGGGTACTTAACAATTTTTCCCGGTCCTAATTAGCTTTCCTGCCGTGATGCCGTCACTAGCACACCTCGGCGACAGCTTATGTAGAGGGAGGTCGCTGCTGAAGCTCTTGGAACCTCCGGCCTCCAGGGTTAGAATCTTCGGGAAGAAGGTTGACGTCGCTGATGAAGCTCTTGGAACCTGCGGTCTCTAAGCTCTAGAATCTACAATCTTCGAAAAGAAAATTAAGGTCGCTGCTGAAGCTCTTGGTACCTCTGGCTTCTAGGGTTAGAATCTCCTTCGGGAAGGAGGTTTGAGATCACTGCTGAAGCTCTTGGAACCTTCGGTCTCTAGACTCTAGGGTTAGAATCTCTTTCGGAAAGCAAGATCGATCGCCCTCTATTTTCCGGTCGGAATGGAGTCATCTTTACATCCCTTTCATCCGCGGGCTTGAATACCCCTGCATTTCCAGGGAATGATACGCGATTAGGTGAAATTAGCGCCCCCCTAGCGGGCCTGTCAGGGCCAGACGACTCCGCTGTGTAGAGGGAGGCAGGGAGGCAGCGTTTACCAGGGAGGGTGGAAGGAGGGAGGGAGGATAGGAAGGAAGGAGGGAGAGTATTAAGACACGCCACTAAAGGGGGAAAATGGAACGGCAGGGGAGAAGGGGGAAGTGTTTGCAATAAGGTAAGCAAGGGTGTACATGGAATACGAGGAAGAGGCAGAGAACTAGCTGATAGCAAGAAGTCCTGAGGCAGAACTAGCTGATAGCAAGAAGTCCTGAGGCAGAACTAGCTGATAGCAAGAAGTCCTGAGGCAGAACTAGCTGATAGCAAGAAGTCCTGAGGCAGAACTAGCTGATAGCAAGAAGTCCTGAGGCAGAACTAGCTGATAGCAAGAAGTCCTGAGGCAGAACTAGCTGATAGCAAGAAGTCCTGAGGCAGAACTAGCTGATAGCAAGAAGTCCTGAGGCAGAACTAGCTGATAGCAAGAAGTCCTGAGGCAGAACTAGCTGATAGCAAGAAGTCCTGAGGCAGAACTAGCTGATAGCAAGAAGTCCTGAGGCAGAACTAGCTGATAGCAAGAAGTCCTGAGGCAGAACTAGCTGATAGCAAGAAGTCCTGAGGCAGAACTAGCTGATAGCAAGAAGTCCTGAGGCAGAACTAGCTGATGGCAAGAAGTTCTGAGGCAGAACTAGCTGATGGCAAGAAGTCCTGAGGTAGAACTAGCTGATAGCAAGAAGTCCTGAGGTAGAACTAGCTGATAGCAAGAAGTCCTGAGGCAGAACTAGCTGATAGCAAGAAGCCCTGAGGCAGAACTAGCTGATAGCAAGAAGCCCTGAGGCAGAACTAGCTGATAGCAAGAAGCCCTGAGGCAGAACTAGCTGATAGCAAGAAATCCTGAGGCAGAACTAGCTGATAGCAAGAAGCCCTGAGGCAGAACTAGCTGATAGCAAGAAGTTCTGAGGTAGAACTAGCTGATGGCAAGAAGTCCTGAGGTAGAACTAGCTGATGGCAAGAAGCCCTGAGGTAGAACTAGCTGATAGCAAGAAGTCTTGAGGCAGAACTAGCTGATAGTAAGAAGCTCTGAGGCAGAACTAGCTGATAGTAAGAAGTCCTGAGGCAGAGAACTAGCTGATAGCAAGAAGCCCTGAGGCAGAGAACTAGCTGATAGCAAGAAGCCCTGAGGCAGAACTAGCTGATAGTAAGAAGCCCTGAGGCAGGACTAGCTGATAGCAAGAAGTCCTGAGGCAGAACTAGCTGATAGTAAGAAGCCCTGAGGCAGGACTAGCTGATAGTAAGAAGCCCTGAGGCAGGACTAGCTGATAGCAAGAAGTCCTGAGGCAGAACTAGCTGATAGCAAGAAGTCCTGAGGCAGAACTAGCTGATAGCAAGAAGCCCTGAGGCAGAACTAGCTGATAGCAAGAAGTCCTGACACAGAACTAGCTGATAGCAAGAAGTCCTGAGGCAGAACTAGCTGATAGCAAGAAGCCCTGAGGCAGAACTAGCTGATAGCAATAAGTCCTGACACAGAACTAGCTGATAGCAAGAAGTCCTGACACAGAACTAGCTGATAGCAAGAAGTCCTGAGGCAGAACTAGCTGATAGCAAGAAGCCCTGAGGCAGAACTAGCTGATAGCAATAAGTCCTGACACAGAACTAGCTGATAGCAATAAGTCCTGACACAGAACTAGCTGATAGCAATAAGTCCTGACACAGAACTAGCTGATAGCAATAAGTCCTGACACAGAACTAGCTGATAGCAATAAGTCCTGACACAGAACTAGCTGATAGCAATAAGCCCTGACACAGAACTAGCTGATAGCAATAAGTCCTGACACAGAACTAGCTGATAGCAATAAGTCCTGACACAGAACTAGCTGATAGCAATAAGTCCTGACACAGAACTAGCTGATAGCAATAAGTCCTGACACAGAACTAGCTGATAGCAAGATGTCCTGACACAGAACTAGCTGATAGCAAGAAGTCCTGAGGCAGAACTAGCTGATAGCAAGAAGCCCTGAGGCAGAACTAGCTGATAGCAATAAGTCCTGACACAGAACTAGCTGATAGCAATAAGTCCTGACACAGAACTAGCTGATAGCAATAAGTCCTGACACAGAACTAGCTGATAGCAATAAGTCCTGACACAGAACTAGCTGATAGCAATAAGTCCTGACACAGAACTAGCTGATAGCAATAAGTCCTGACACAGAACTAGCTGATAGCAATAAGTCCTGACACAGAACTAGCTGATAGCAATAAGTCCTGACACAGAACTAGCTGATAGCAATAAGTCCTGACACAGAACTAGCTGATAGCAATAAGTCCTGACACAGAACTAGCTGATAGCAAGATGTCCTGACACAGAACTAGCTGATAGCAATAAGTCCTGACACAGAACTAGCTGATAGCAAGATGTCCTGACACAGAACTAGCTGATAGCAATAAGTCCTGACACAGAACTAGCTGATAGCAAGATGTCCTGACACAGAACTAGCTGATAGCAATAAGTCCTGACACAGAACTAGCTGATAGCAAGATGTCCTGACACAGAACTAGCTGATAGCAAGATGTCCTGACACAGAACTAGCTGATAGCAAGAAGTCCTGACACAGAACTAGCTGATAGCAATAAGTCCTGACACAGAACTAGCTGATAGCAAGATGTCCTGACACAGAACTAGCTGATAGCAATAAGTCCTGACACAGAACTAGCTGATAGCAATAAGTCCTGACACAGAACTAGCTGATAGCAAGATGTCCTGACACAGAACTAGCTGATAGCAAGAAGTCCTGACACAGAACTAGCCTTAATATCAGCTGTTTGAACTTTTCTGTTATCAGTCTTTTTCATCTACTCTCTCCTTACATCCATGCACACAGATGTACTCCCATGCACACAGATGTACTCCCATGCACACAGATGCACTCCCATGCACACAGATGTACTCCCATGCACATAGATGTACTCCCATGCACATAGATGTACTCCCATGCACACAAATGTACTCCCATGCACACAGATGCACTCCCATGCACACAGATGTACTCCCATGCACATAGATGTACTCCCATGCACACAAATGTACTCCCATGCACACAGATGCACTCCCATGCACACATGTACTCCCATGCACACAGATGCACTCCCATGCACACATATGTACTCCCATGCACACAGATGCACTCCCATGCACACAGATGTACTCCCATGCACACAGATGTACTACCATCTGCGTTGTAGTACCAATTTTTCTTTTTCCCTCGTCAACTTGCAGGAGGAAAGTTATGTAAGTAAACATTACCTTGGAGCAAGAGTGCCATGAGGCCTTGCTGGGTCCCCCATCCTAGCAGGTGGGAGGGCTACCACCCAGCCTGTTCCCGTCAGGAACTGTGCAATGGATGCCACTGCCACCAGTGCCACCACTCATTCTCACCGCCAGGGTGCCATTTGCTCACACCACACTCACCCCTGACGCCTTGCTTGTGTCTGTGTGAGGGAGGCTAGGGGTCAGGGGGTGTGCTAGGCTCTTATGCCTCCTAGCTAGAGCAGGGGAGGCTGGAGGCCAGGGGTGTGTACTAGCATCGCACACTTCCTAGCGCTTGGTAGGTAATTATTACTCTCCCTGTTGTCAGGGTCACCTGTAGCCCCTTCCGGGGGTCAACGTCCCCGCGGCCCGGTCCCAGACCAGACCTCCTCGTTGCTGCCCCCCAAAAGAACCTTAAAGCCTGTAGATTACGGATCTTGATTCAAGGAATTAGAGCTACCCTCTTCTCTGGACCAGTCCTGAAAGCGTTGTGGTCCCCCCCCCTCCCAGACGTTGTGTGACCCCTACGAGTTTAGCGCTTCCCCGTGGATACAACACAGGCTTTATTGAGCTCGGTTTTTTTTACCATAATTATTGTTTCTACCTTGTTCTTTCCTACACCTTGGGGGAGGGAGGGTGAGAATGGGAGGTAAGGGAGGATGGGAATGGGAGGTGAGGGAGGATGGGAATGGGAGGTGAGGGAGGATGGGAATGGGAGGTGAGGAAGGATGGGAATGGGAGGTGAGGGAGGATGGGAATGGGAGGTGAGGGAGGATGGGAATGGGAGGTGAGGGAGGATGGGAATGGGAGGTGAGGGAGGATGGGAATGGGAGGTGAGGGAGGATGGGAATGGGAGGTGAGGGAGGATGGGAATGGGAGGTGAGGGAGGATGGGAATGGGAGGTGAGGGAGGATGGGAATGGGAGGTGAGGGAGGATGGGAATGGGAGGTGAGGGAGGATGGGAATGGGAGGTGAGGAAGGATGGGAATGGGAGGTGAGGGAGGATGGGAATGAGAGGCGAGGGAGGATGGGAATGGGAGGCGAGGAAGGATGGGAATGGGAGGCGAGGGAGGATGGGAATGGGAACACTGACCGATGGGAGGGATTTACAGATTTACTCTCAGAGATTTACTCTAATTTACACCTGCGTTGTGTTTGTGGACAGTCAGCTGTCCCTTTGTGTTTACACCGATCACACCTCAGCTATTGTAAACACCAGCCACACCTCATCTATTGTAAACACCAGCCACACCTCAGCTATTGTAAACACCAGCCACACCTCAATTATTGTAAACACCAGCCACACCTCAGCTATTGTAAACACCAGCCACACCTCAATTATTGTAAACACCAGCCACACCTCAGCTATTGTAAACACCAGGCACACCTCAGCTATTGTAAACACCAGCCACACCTCAGCTATTGTAAACACCAGCCACACCTCAGCTATTGTAAACACCAGCCACACCTCAACTATTGTAAACACCAGCCACACCTCAGCTATTGTAAACAGCCACACCTCAATTATTGTAAACACCAGCCACACCTCAGCTATTGTAAACACCAGCCACACCTCATCTATTGTAAACACCAGCCACACCTCAACTATTGTAAACAGCCACACTTCAGCTATTGTAAACAGCCACACCTCAATTGTAAACACCAGCCACACCTCAATTATTGTAAACACCAGCCACACCTCAGCTATTGTAAACACCAGCCACACCTCAGCTATTGTAAACACCAGCCACACCTCAGCTATTGTAAACACCAGCCACACCTCATCTATTGTAAACACCAGCCACACCTCAGCTATTGTAAACAGCCAGACCTCAATTATTGTAAACACCAGCCACACCTCAGCTATTGTAAACAGCCACACCTCAGCTATTGTAAACACCAGCCACACCTCAACTACTGTAAACACCAGCCACACCTCAACTATTGTAAACACCAGCCACACCTCATCTATTGTAAACACCAGCCACACCTCAGCTATTGTAAACACCAGCCACACCTCATCTATTGTAAACACCAGCCACACCTCAGCTATTGTAAACAGCCACACCTCAATTATTGTAAACACCAGCCACACCTCAGCTATTGTAAACAGCCACACCTCAGCTATTGTAAACACCAGCCACACCTCAACTACTGTAAACACCAGCCACACCTCAACTATTGTAAACACCAGCCACACCTCATCTATTGTAAACACCAGCCACACCTCAGCTATTGTAAACAGCCACACCTCAATTATTGTAAACACCAGCCACACCTCAGCTATTGTAAACAGCCACACCTCAGCTATTGTAAACACCAGCCACACCTCAACTACTGTGAACACCAGCCACACCTCAACTATTGTAAACACCAGCCACACCTCAATTATTGTAAACACCAGCCACACCTCAATTATTGTAAACACCAGCCACACCTCAGCTATTGTAAACAGCCACACCTCAGCTATTGTAAACACCAGCCACACCTCAACTACTGTAAACACCAGCCACACCTCAATTATTATAAACACCAGCCACACCTCAATTATTGTAAACACCAGCCACACCTCAGTTCTTGCTCTTGTAAACACTAACCATGGAGTCAGTGTCAACATCTCTCATTAACTGATTAGTTCAGTTTTGCTGTCAGAATCCCTGGTCTTCCTTCACGTCCTACAGTAGCTTATACATGACTTAGACTTGAAGGGTCAGTGTAAGAGGGAGTGTGTGGGAGGGGAGTGAGAGTGTATGATAAGGGAGTGTGTAAGAGAGTATATGAGACAGAGATATATGGGACAGGAGTGTTTAAGAGGGGGAGAGGAGACTATAAGTAAGCATTAGACCCGGAGGGTTCACACGCTGGCTTAGGGTTTAAGGAAGTCAACCAGGAAATTGTTGATTGTGTTTGTGGTCAAGTTGCAGAGTTGTGTGTTGTGTTGAAGATGCAGTCTTGTGTTGTGTTGAAGATGCAGTCTTGTGTTGTGTTGAAGATGCAGTCTTGTGTTGAAGATGCAGTCTTGTGTTGTGTTGAAGATGCAGTCTTGTGTTGTGTTGAAGATGCAGTCTTGTGTTGTGTTGAAGATGCAGTCTTGTGTTGTGTTGAAGATGCAGTCTTGTGTTGTGTTGAAGATGCAGTCTTGTGTTGTGTTGAAGCTAGTCTTGTGTTGTGTTGAAGATGCAGTCTTGTGTTGTGTTGAAGATGCAGTCTTGTGTTGTGTTGAAGATGCAGTCTTGTGTTGTGTTGAAGATGCAGTCTTGTGTTGTGTTGAAGATGCAGTCTTGTGTTGTGTTGAAGATGCAGTCTTGTGTTGTGTTGAAGATGCAGTCTTGTGTTGTGTTGAAGATGCAGTCTTGTGTTGTGTTGAAGATGCAGTCTTGTGTTGTGTTGAAGATGCAGTCTTGTGTTGTGTTGAAGCTAGTCTTGTGTTGTGTTGAAGATGCAGTCTTGTGTTGTGTTGAAGATGCAGTCTTGTGTTGTGTTGAAGATGCAGTCTTGTGTTGTGTTGAAGATGCAGTCTTGTGTTGTGTTGAAGATGCAGTCTTGTGTTGTGTTGAAGATGCAGTCTTGTGTTGTGTTGAAGATGCAGTCTTGTGTTGTGTTGAAGATGCAGTCTTGTCAGCGGGTAATTACACCTGTGGTTCATGCAGCCAGGAATTGGTATCACTGGTGCTTGTGTTAAGTACGTCTGTTGTGCTGCTGGGGCTTTGTTGGTAGCACTGCTGGGGCTTTGTTTGGGGCCTTTGTTGATGCCCTCCTGCTGCCTGTGTCATCAGGGGCCAACTCCTTGCATTGGGGTACCACAGCCTGTGTTCGGGGTCCCATTGCCTGTGTTGGGGGTCCTGTTGCCTGTGTTGGGGTCCCATTGCCTTTGTTGAAGATCCCATTGGTTGTGTTGGGGTCCCATTGCCTTTGCTGGGGATCCCATTGGTTGTGTTGGAGAGAGAAGTTTGTGAGAACGTTTCGTTCCAACTTGAACCATTTACACACTGCGTGTGTTGGGATCCCACTGCTTCTGTTGGGACTTCTCCTAGTGGGAACTTCTCCCAGTGAGAGCTTCTAGTGGGAACTTCTCCCAGTGAGAGCTTCTAGTGGGAACTTCTCCCAGTGAGAGCTTCTCTTAGTGGGAACTTCTCCTAGTGGGAACTTATCCCAGTGAGAGCTTCTCCTAGTGGGAACTTCTCCCAGTGAGAGCTTCTAGTGGGAACTTCTCCCAGTGAGAGCTTCTCTTAGTGGGAACTTCTCCTAGTGGGAACTTCTCCCAGTGAGAGCTTCTAGTGGGAACTTCTCCTAGTGGGAACTTCTCCTAGTGGATACTGCTCCCTTGCAAGATATCTCAATATTCTCTCTCCCTGCTCTGCTATTCATAGTGGATGATGGAGTCAGCCAACTTTTCTTGTAACAAATTAATGAGTGAATCATTCAGAGGCCAACTTTCTCTCCCTCTCCCCTGCTCCACACACATGTAATACCCCCCATTGTGGGTGTCCTCGGGGCCCAGTTGATGCTGTCAAAAACACGGGGTGGCGACACGCGCGGTGTACGTGGTGGGCCGCGTGCAGGAGTAGGGGCGGCACCACCAGCGTCCTGCCATCGGTTTGTTTACGTTGGCTCTTAGTGGTGTTAAGTGATGAGGTTTACTGTAGTCTGGGGTAGTCCTGGTTACCACCACCAAGACTCCAATACCACACACACACACACACACACACACACACTACCATGACCACACAGCCTCTTACCACCATCACCACAGACGCTACCACAAAATTTTAGCAGACCGTCATACTGAGTTGAAAGGCGATCAAAATAAAACAATTAAGAACATTGCAATCGATGTGCAGCAAACGTTAAATCTAGCCACTAAGACCCGCATCAGGAAACACTTGTCCTATTTCCTGACGAACCTTACCTAACCTAGCCTTTAGACGCTTCCACACAGAAGACCTATACAGACCGGCAGGGTTTGCAGGAAGGTGCTGAAGAGACTAGAAGACAAAGGAATTGTTGAAGACATATAATCCTATGCATCAGTTTGCGGTGAAAAGATGTCACTTATAGAAAACCAGAAACGGCAGCAAGACGTCTTGACAGGCTGGTAAAAGTGGTCAGGAAGATGGCCACACACTGTTCAGTCTTGACACGTGGAAAGTAATGAGAATTTGACAGGGAGTGAGAACACAAGACATGGGATACGTGTGAGTAGTGAGATGGCAGACAATGTGCAAATAAAAAGGATCCGGGTGTAAACATTACACCAAGCATATCGTATATATATATTGGTAGAATTACCCACAATATGTAAAGTATAACGAGACAAGTACAACTAATGTGACATTTTTATTGTGGCAACGTTTCGCTCTCCAGGAGCTTTGTCAAGCCGTTATAAACAGTACATGGACACAGAGGGTATATGTAGGCTTATAGTGAGGTGTAGTACTAGTGGTAGTAGTAATAGTAGTACTAGTGGTAGTAGTAATAGTAGTAGTAGTGGTAGTAGTAATACAATATAAGTTGTAGTAATACAATATTGTATTAGTACTACTTATATCACTACAACTACTACTACTACTATTACTACTACTACTACTATTACTACTACTACTACTATTGCTACTACTACTTATATATATATATATATATATATATATATATATATATATATATATATACTCTGTGTCCATGTACTGTTTGTAACATAAGAACATAAGAAAGCAGGAACACTGCAGCAGGCCTGTTGGTCCAACAATGCTCCTGGAGAGCGAAACGTTGCCACAATAAAAATGTCACATTAGTTGTATTTGTGTCCTTTTACTTTACCAAGCATATCACCAGAAACACACACAAACCATGCACTGTAAGCAGTATACTCACATTAACTAAGCTAAGAGCAGCTTTCAGGAACCGTAACAAAGAACGCATCACCAAGTCTTCCCTCACCTGATCAAGCATTTACAGAAACTTGAGAATATAGCGGCCAGGGAGAGGTTTGTGATGCGAGGAGCGAGTCAGGGGACACAGTGGTAGCGACAGACCTAGATGAGCTTCAGGGATGTTAGGAAATGCTTATTCAGCCACAGGGTGTGAAATAAAGAGTGCTGGATGAAGAGGTCCGCACCATGCACGGTTTCAGGAGTAGGTATGATCTGGTGCTGGAGGTCAGGAACCAGTCAGATTGGTCGGGAATAGTCAAGGGGCGGGCCAGAAGCGATGACTTAACCTGTGCAAACGAAAATAGGTGAATACACAGCCTCCACCATAGCCTCCACTATCACCACTACTACCATGCTCCACCGCTATTACCATGCTCCACTACCATGCTCTACTACTATGCTCCACCACTACCATGCTCCACTACTACTACCATGCTACACTAGCATGCCCCACTACTACTATGCTCCACCACTACTATGCTCCACTACTATGCTCCACTAGATGCCCCACTACTACTATGCTCCACCACTACCATGCTCCACTACTACCATGCTACACTAGCATGCCCCACTACTACTATGCTCCACCACTACTATGCTCCACTACTATGCTCCACTAGATGCCCCACTACTACTATGCTCCACCACTACCATGCTCCACTACTACTACCATGCTACACTAGCATGCCCCACTACTACTATGCTCCACCACTACCATGCTCCACTACTATGCTCCACTAGATGCCCCACTACTACTATGCTCCACCACTACCATGCTCCACTACTACTACCATGCTACACTAGCATGCCCCACTACTACTATGCTCCACCACTACCATGCTCCACTACTATGCTCCACTAGATGCCCCACTACTACTATGCTCCACCACTACCATGCTCCACTACTACTACCATGCTACACTAGCATGCCCCACTACTACTATGCTCCACCACTACCATGCTCCACTACTATGCTCCACTAGCATGCTCCACTACTACTACCATGTTCATTTACAGAGTTGTACAGTGTCTCAGGCGTGAGCCCCTTCCCCCCCCTACTAGCTTAGCCTTGCCCCTGCACCCCCCTAGGCCAGTGGCACCCAAGGGTGGTGTCAGGGCCAGGCGGCGCCCTGGGCCCTACCTTCGTCAGGTGGTGGGTATCGATCTGGGTCCTTAGGTAGCGGTGGGCGTGGGAAGTAACCACGGGGCTGCTGCCCACAGCTACTCACGTCAAAGGGGGGCGGCGCTCCCTCCCCTCCTGTGTATGTTTGATACTTGATGTGTTTATGTACGTATTTAGCGTACTCGCCTAGTTGTGTTTGCAGGGGTCGATTCGTAGCTCCAGACGTTAAATTATTACGTGTGTACTTAACTAGTTATGCTTGTAGGGGTCGAATCATAGCTCCCGGCACCGTCCGAGCTTCACAAGTGTTGTCTTACGATTTTAATAATAATAATAATATTTATTTCTACAAGTACATGATACAACTTATACAGACCATAGAAAGCCGCTTGTTATGCTGAACATTTCCCGCAAATTAGGTTAATTTTATCGCCAGGATGCGACCCACACCAGTCGACTACCACCCAGGTACCAGTTTTACTGATAGGTGAATGTGGACAGCAGGTGTCTTAAGGAAACACGTCGTAATGTTCCTACCCGTACCGGGGATCGAACCACGGGCCTCAGTGTGTGAGCTGAGTGCGCTAGCATATGTTTAATGCTCGTTTGGTGGGAGTTTACTCACATAGTGTGTTGGTATGGGTTGAATTCCTGGTTCCGATTTGTCGATTCCCAACTTCCAGGGGTAGTTATACCTTTGTTATTGTGTTTACCACAGCTGAGTGTCGTTACTGTGTTTGGTTGCTGGTGCTGATCGTTATCTTGGTTGACTCATTAATAAAATACCCTAACATATAACAACAGCAATAGCCTGGTTGACCAGGCAAGCACCAGACGAGCCTGGCCTGTGGCCGGGCTCCGGGAATAGTAAATCTATCAAGAACTCATCAGAGGTATAGGAAATATAGATACCAGACAAGATGTAATTCTTTTAAAAGTTTTGAGTCCTAGTTTCTAGGCCTATGTATATAAATATGCCCTTGTACTACCTTCCAGAAGATATATATGGAGTACACAATAAACTAGCCGCTTCGGCGGTGAAATCTAATGCAAGTCTGGAGTATTTTGTGTTGTGGAGATGTATGTCCTCTTAGTGTTCGTCTTTTAGCATCCCGAGGTCTGTTTTGTCAAGACTTTAGTGTTATCTCATAGTTTATGTGACAGTAACACTCTCCCCTCCCTCCATACCGACCACCACCATCACCAACCAGCCCACTACTGCTCCTACTATTACTATTACTACTACTGCTACTAGTACTACTACTACTACTGCTACTACTAGTACTACTTGTAGTACTACTGCTGCTGCTACTACTACTAGTACTACTACTACTAGTACTACTGCTATTACTACTACTGCTACTACTACTAGTTGAACCACCGACCATTTCGAGCCTCTGCTATCAACAATAATAAGTACTAGACTAACCATTATCACCACTACCCTCAACAACACAGCTGTACCTCTTCATTCTCCTCTTCTCTCTCTTTCTCGTCCTCATCTTCCTCTTCCCTATTTTTCTCCTCCGTCGCACAGTTTTCTTGCCACTTCCTGTCCACTTTTAGTGATGGGGTACCCCTTCACCTCCCCTATCACTTCCCATTTCTTCTCCTCGCTTCTTTGAGTGTCTTCCCTTCTTCTACCTCTCTCCTCTCCGCCTCTTCTCCCTCATTTTTGCACTATCAGTCCTGCATGCACGTATCCCCCCCACATCCCTGCATCTTCCCTAACCCTTCATCTACACTTCCCTTCCTCGCCATCACCCCCCTGCCTTCCCCAGGGTCGCAGCTGAAGGTAGCAACCAGGGGGTGATGGTATCAGGGTGGTGGCAAGTTGGCCCTGGGTCGGGCCACAACACTCCCGACCCTGGAAAGCAACACATGAGAGGACCCCAGGAAGAGCCGTCCGACCATTCTGGCAGCACAATTGGATCCCACAACTTTGCGCCAGATAGCATCGAACCCTTTAAAATCAGGAACCAATCCGAACAATGGCCGATTAGAACTTTTGGTCTGATACTCATAATAGACGATTTAACCCCCTCCCCTCCCCCCTTCCATGTTTTGGCAGAGGATCTAGTTTTTGTCTGTTGCTGCCAGTGATATTTCTCGCAGCTTAGATGATCCTTGTTGACGTTCTCAGGATTAGCAGAATGCTGCAAATTAAGCCTTACGTATATTGCAACTATCTTCCATCAGGGCAACACTGCTTTAGTAAGCTCAGTAGAAGAAAATTTAAAAGGGGTTGCCAACTGGGTCAGTTGATGGGGGAGGGGAAGGGATGGAAGGTAGGAAAGTGGTGATAGGGAGTAGGGGTGGTGGTATGGGGGGGGAGGTTTTTGTGGTCAGTGCAGTGGACCAGAGGGTAATCGGTAACCAACCTGATGTTCAGATACAGGCCAGGATGGTGGTAGTTGTTGTTGTGGTGGTAGTTGTTGTGGTGGTGGTGGTGTTAGGGGGATGTAGTCACTCCCACCTCCCTCTCCTAAGCTATAGAAAGGGTGATACACTCCTAATTATATATATATATATATATATATATATATATATATATATATATATATATATATATATATATATATATATATATATATATATATATATACATAAATACATACTTCCTATATCTGTGTGAATATTAATTATGATGCCAATATTTATGTTGATGTGTTAAGTTTGATGTTTAGTGTGAGTGTTAATGCTAATGTTTGTGTTTGTTTGTTACAGGTAAGTGCGCTAACCAAGGCTTACCTCCATCACTTAGAGAAGGTAGGCGAGATGTCCTTCTTTGTCTGTCTTTGTTAACCTCTTCTGTCATCCTGTCTCTCATGCCTGTCTGTGTTCCTTCTATCAAATCTTATACCATCCTGTGGCCTGATTTTGTGTCTATCAGCCATCCTGTCTATCAGGCATCCTGTGTGCCTTGTATGTGTTATGTCTGTCTGTCAAACCTACCATCTTGTCTATCAGCCATCCTGTGTGTCCTGCATGTGTTATGTTTGTATGTCACACCTCATTCTTATCTGTCTGTGTAAACCCTTCCTGGTTATCATTGTTCAACCATCCTGGTTTGTTTTTATTTGTATTTCTGTTTATATACACCAGTATATGCTGTTGTATATAAACAGAAATACATTGTATGTGTATACATGTATGTTTGTATATTCATTCCCGTATTATATATATTTAGGTGTATATTGGTGTCGGATTGATAGTGTTGAGAATATGGCTGCCTGTCGATAATTACGAGGGTCACCGCCCCCCTTGGCTCGATTTCAGACCAGGAATGGATGAGGAAAATCAGTCGACTGATCAGTCAAGAAAGTCAGAGTGACTTGTTTGTGTGGAGACGCTTCAGATCTTTCTCCACATTGTCCCTAATATGCACACAGCAATCACTCCATACGAAAGCAAAAGACTTGGCAAGCGATGCAACATACCCCCAGTGAAAAGTAGGTGCGTCACTGGTACACTAAGAGAAAACACAATAAGTGTCCGGGGCCCAAGACTGTTCAACAGCCTCCCACCAGCAATAAGGGGCATTACTGGAAGACCCCTGGTTGTCTTCAAGAGGGAGCTGGGCTGTGGTTCGTACGTTGGATTACGTGCGGCCAGCAGTAACAACCTCGTTGATCAGGCCCTGATCCACCGGGAGGCCTGGTCGTGGACCGGGCCGCGGGGACGTTGATCTCGGAATGCCCTCCAGGTACATGATGCGATATACGGCACTTGACTCAACACCTAGATACCTATCTCTCATCCCACAGCAGGATTCGAACCTGCACACAAACACCTAGATACCTATTTCTCATCCCACAGCAGGTTTCGAACCTGCACACTCTGTATTGATGTGTGTGTGTGTGTGCTGGTTCGAATCCAAAACGTCTAGGTATGTATTAACTTTTAGGTGAAGAGGGGCAGCAGGTGTAGACTTGCCTGTGGATTAAACCCAGGTTCTTGATATTGTGAACCGAACTAGTGAGGCGTGTGCCTACCCGTAATATTTAACCTAACTGGAATCACCATTCCAGCTTATTGTGTAATATATCTTTCTCTAACATTATCTCTCAGGCCACAGCAGGGTTCGAACCTGCAAACTCGGGGTCAGCCAGATTGTGTGCTCTGTGTACTCTGATGGCGAGTTTGCAGGTTCGAATCCTGCTGTGGACTGAAAGATAATGTTTGTAAATAATTTCGTGTATGTGTGTGTGTGTGTGTGTGTGTGTGTGTGTGCACTGTATATACCTTTGAAGAGTTCCGAGAGTTTCTCTACTCTGAGCCCGGCCATGGGCCAGGCTCGTCTGGTGCTACATGTATATATTAAACTTGTGTTAATTCCCTTCTTACATGTCTCTCTTTCTTCCTTCTTGTCTTCATTCCCTTTCTTGGTTCCTTGCGTGTTAGGCCCTGTGCTTCTCGTCTTCTCACACTCCCTCACCTCTCACCACTGACCACGTATTAAAAATCTATATGTTCTGGACCTCTGAGGTCCCGTGGGTGGCATCTCCTGGGCCAACATAGTGCCACACCACCCCCTTCGTTTTCTGGTGGCCCTTGCAGTCGCGACTACCATGCAGGGAGAGCTGCAGGTCGCCCTTGTGTTCGCTGGTGGGCGTGCGGGCGTGCAGGCGGTGGACGGATCGTGTCCAAGAAGTGTACAACATGACTCGGGGGAGGCTGGCCCGGGGTCGTACACATGTCTCCTGCTATTCACGATGGGGTGTTGGCAGTGGTGATTGAAGTGGGATGTGTTTTTATGGTGTGTGTGTGCTTGTGTGTGTGTGTGTGTGTGTGTGTGTGTGTGTGTGTGCGTGTGTGCTTGTGTGTATGCTTGTGTGTGTGTGTGTATTCAGTGTGGGTGTTCAGTGTGTGTGTGTCTTCTGAGTGTATATGTATTCACCAATTGTGGCTGCAGGGGTCGAGTCTCAGCTCCTGGCCCCACCTCTTCACTAGGTCCATTCTCTTCCTACTCCATGAGCGTTATCATACCTCTTCTTAAAGCTATGTATGTTTCCAGCTATTCCACTGCCTGACAACTCCTAACATCCCTGTGACTTATCTGAGTCTTCAACTTCCAATTGTGACCCCTTGTTGCTGTGTCACATCTCTGGAATATACTGTCTCTGTCCACCTTGTCGATTCCGCTCAGTATTTTATATGTCGTTATCTTGTCCACCCCAATTCCTCCTGTCCTTCAGTGTCGTCAGGCCGGTTTCCCTTAACCTCTCGTAGGACATACCCCTCAGCTCCGGGACTAGTTTTGTTGCAAGCCTTTGCACTCTCTCTAATTTCTTAACGTGTGTGTGTGTGTGTGTGTGTGTGTGTGTGTGTGTGTGTGTGTGTGTGTGTGTGTGTGTGTGTGTGTACTCCCCTATTTGTGGTTACAGGGGTCGAGTTACAACTGAGGGACTGATTACCGCATACTCTTAATCTTCAACCATTCTCATCTGTATTGGACTGAGGAAGCCACTGGTGGGCGAAACGTTTCCACAGTAAAGATACCCAAGTGTTAAACAAATATCTTAATTTATCATTGTTAGGATTGTCTGGAGAAGACAACTTTTGTTATACTGTGTTGGAATCTCTAGGGGTGGGGGAGAATAGTTGTGGTGGGGAGAATATTGGCAGGTCCCAGGAGGGGTGTGTGGCACCTCCCCCTCCCTCAGGCACCACACTTGGCATGCTGGTCACTACAACACTAATCTCTGGTAATGTTCCCCAATAACCACTCCTATAAATTTAATTTAGGCTGATGGACAGGCCTAGTTCCCCCCCCTCCGTGAAGGGGTGGTGGGAGGGGCGGTTTATAGTCTGGGGGAGGCGGGGTAGTGAGGTGACATGAGTCAGGGGGAGGTGGGGTAGTGAGGTGACATGAGTCAGGGGGAGGTGGGGTAGTGAGGTGACATGAGTCAGGGGGAAGTGAGGTAGTGAGGTGACTTTAGTCAGGGGGAGGTGGGGTAGTGAGGTGACATGAGTCAGGGGAGGTGAGGTAGTGAGGTGACTTTAGTCAGGGGGAGGTGGGGCAGTGAGGTGACATGAGTCAGGGGGAGGTGGGGTAGTGAGGTGACATGAGTCAGGGGGAGGTGGGGTAGTGAGGTGACTTTAGTCAGGGGGAGGTGGGGTAGTGAGGTGACATGAGTCAAGGGGAAGTGAGGTAGTGAGGTGACTTTAGTCAGGGGGAGGTGGGGTAGTGAGGTGACATGAGCCAGGGGGAGGTGAGGTAGTGAGGTGACTTTAGTCAGGGGGAGGTGGGGTAGTGAGGTGACATAAGTCAGGGGGAGGTGGGGTAGTGAGGTGACTTCAGTCAAGGGAGGTAGGGGTAGATATTAACCCCTCCCTCTCCCACATCCTCCTCCCTCTCCCACATCCTCCTCCCTCTCCCACATCCTCCTCCCTCTCCCATATCCCCCTCCCTCTCCCACTTCCCCCTCCCTCTTCCACTTCCCCCTCCCTCTCCCACATCCCCCTCCCTCTCCCACATCCCCCTCCCTCCCACATCCTCCTCCCTCTCCCACATCCCTCTCCCACTCCCACATTCCCCTCCCTCTCCCACATCCCCCTCCCTCTCCCACTTCCCCCTCCCTCTCCCACATCCCCTCCCTCTCCCACATCCCCCTCCCTCCCACATCCCCCTCCCTCTCCCACATCCCCCTCCCTCTCCCACATCCCTCTCCCACATTCCCCTCCCTCTCCCACATCCCCCTCCCTCTCCCACATCCTCCTTCCTCTCCCACATCTTCCTCCCTCTCCCACATCTTCCTCCCTCTCCCACATCCCCCTCCCTCTCCCACATCCTCCTCCCTCTCCCACATCCTCCTCCCTCTCCCACATCCCCCTCCCTCTCCCACATCCCCCTCCCTCTCCCACTTCCCCCTCCCTCTCCCACATCCCCCTCCCTCTCCCACACCCCCCTCCCTCTCCCACATCCCCCTCCCTCTTCTACATCCCCCTCCCTCTCCCACATCCCCCTCCCTCTCCCACATCCCCCTCCCTCTCCCACACCCCCCTCCCTCTCCCACATCCCCCTCCCTCTTCCACATCCCCCTCCCTCTCCCACATCCCCCTCTTCTACATCCCCCTCCCTCTCCCACATCCCCCTCCCTCCCACATCCCCCTCCCTCCCACATCCCCCTCCCTCTCCCACATCCCCCTCCCTCTCCCACATCCCCCTCCCTCTCCCACTTCCCCCTCCCTCTCCCACATCCCCCTCCCTCTCCCACATCCCCCTCCCTCTCCCACATCCCCCTCCCTCTCCCACATCCCCCTCCCTCTCCCACATCCCCCTCCCTCTCCCACATCCCCCACCCTCTCCCACATCCCCCTCCCTCTCCCACATCCCCCTCCCTCTCCCACATCCCCCTCCCTCTCCCACTTCCCCCTCCCTCTCCCACATCCCCCTCCCTCTCCCCCTCTTCTACATCCCCCTCCCTCTCCCACATCCCCCTCCCATCCCCCTCCCTCTCCCACATCCCCCTCCCTCCCACATCCCCCTCCCTCTCCACATCCCCCTCCCTCTCCCACATCCCCCTCCCTCCCCACATCCCCCTCCCTCTCCCACATCCCCCTCCCTCTCCCACATCCCCCTCCCTCTCCACATCCCCCTCCCTCTCCCACATCCCCCTCCCTCTCCCACATCCCCCTCCCTCTCCCACATCCCCCTCCCTCTCCCACATCCCCCTCCCTCTCCCACATCCCCCTCCCTCTTCTCACCTCCCCCTCCCTCTCCCACATCCCCCTCCCTCTCCCACATCCCCCTCCCTCTCCCACATCCCCCTCCCTCTCCCACATCCCCCTCCCTCTCCCACATCCCCCTCCCTCTTCCCCCTCCCTCTCCCACATCCCCCTCCCTCACCCACATCCCCCTCCCTCTCCCACATCCCCCGCCCTCTCCCCCCTCCCTCTCCCACATCCCCCTCCCTCTCCCACATCCCCCTCCCTCTTCCACATCCCCCTCCCTCTCCCCCTCCCTCTTCCACATCCCCCTCCCTCTCCCACATCCCCCTCCCTCTCCCACATCCCCCTCCCTCTCCCACATCCCCCTCCCTCTCCCACATCCCCCTCCCTCTCCCACATCCCCCTCCCTCTCCCACATCCTCCTCCCTCTCCCACATCCCCCTCCCTCTCCCACATCCCCCACCCTCTCCCCCTCCCTCTCCCACATCCCCCTCCCTCTCCCACATCCCCCTCCCTCTCCCACATCCCCCTCCCCACATCCCCCTCCCTCTCCCACATCCCCCTCCCTCTCCACACATCCCCCTCCCTCTCCCACATCCCCCTCCCTCTCCACATCCCCCTCCCTCTCCCACATCCCCCTCCCTCTCCCACACCCCCCTCCCTCTTCCACATCCCCCTCCCTCTCCCACATCCCCCTCCCTCTCCCACATCCCCCTCCCTCTCCCACATCCCCCTCCCTCTTCCACATCCCCCTCCCTCTCCCACATCCCCCTCCCTCTTCCACATCCACATCCCCCTCCCTCTCCCACATCCCCCTCCCTCTCCCACATCCCCCTCCCTCTCCCACATCCCCCTCCCTCTCCCACATCCCCCTCCCTCTCCCACATCCCCCTCCCTCTCCCACATCCCCCTCCCTCTCCCACATCCCCCTCCCTCTCCCACATCCCCCTCCCTCCCTCTCCCTCTCCCACATCCCCCTCCCTCTCCCACATCCCCCTCCCTCTCCCACATCACCCACATCTCCCACATCTCCCACATCCCCCTCCCTCTCCCACATCCCCTCCCTCCCTCTCCCTCTCCCACATCCCCCTCCCTCTCCCACATCCCCCTCCCTCTCCCACATCCCTCTCTCCCTCTCCCCACATCCCCCTCCCTCTCCCACATCCCCCTCCCTCTCCCACATCCCCCTCCCTCTCCCACATCCCCCTCCCTCTCCCACATCCCCCTCCCTCTCCCACATCCCCCTCCCTCTCCCACATCCCCCTCCCTCTCCCACATCCCCCTCCCTCTCCCACATCCCCCTCCCTCTCCCTCTCCCACATCCCCCTCCCTCTCCCACATCCCCCTCCCTCTCCCACATCCCCCTCCCTCTCCCACATCCCCCTCCCTCTCCCACATCCCCCTCCCTCTCCCACATCCCCCTCCCTCTCCCACATCCCCCTCCCTCTCCCACATCCCCCTCCCTCTCCCACATCCCCCTCCCTCTCCCACATCCCCCTCCCTCTCCCACATCCCCCTCCCTCTCCCACATCCCCCTCCCTCTCCCACATCCCCCTCCCTCTCCCACATCCCCCTCCCTCTCCCACATCCCCCTCCCTCTCCCACATCCCCCTCCCTCTCCCACATCCCCCTCCCTCTCCCACATCCCCCTCCCTCTCCCACATCCCCCTCCCTCTCCCACATCCCCCTCCCTCTCCCACATCCCCCTCCCTCTCCCACATCCCCCTCCCTCTCCCACATCCACCTCCCACTCCCACAACCCCCTCCCTCTCCCACATCCCCCTCCCTCTCCCACATCCCCCTCCCTCTCCCACATCCCCCTCCCTCTCCCACATCCCCCTCCCTCTCCCACATCCCCCTCCCTCTCCCACATCCCCCTCCCTCTCCCACATCCCCCTCCCTCTCCCACATCCCCCTCTCCCTCTCCCACATCCCCCTCCCTCTCCCA
>NC_091378.1:4614924-4659924 GCF_038502225.1 Cherax quadricarinatus
AATGAGATGGGAGATGAGATGCCACTCTTGGATGTGAGAGGTGAGAGGCTGGGATGGGTGGGGTGATTGGCTGGGACGGGATGGGTGGCGGGGGCTTGGATGGTTGGGAGGAGAGGAGAATATAGGCCTGAGTCAGGGTTGGATGTGTGACGGGGAGGCGGCTGGAGAGGCTCTTATCAAAATGGTGATGTTTAGATTAATAGGCGAGTGTTTTCTTTCTTGTCGTGGTTATAATGTTTTGTGAAGGGGGAGACAAGGGGGTCGAGACGTCTTTACTGAGTGCTGTTTGAGGGGGGAGGGGTCGATCCACCGCTCCTGGCCCTGTATGTGTGAGTTTGTCCTGTGCTCCGTTTCTGTCTGTATTTCCCCTATTCCATAGCGGAGCCAAACTGGATATACCTTTAATGAGTTCAGAGAGTCTACTCCCGGAGCCCGGTCATGGGCCAGCCTCGTCTGGTGCTAACCTGGCCACAACCAGGCTGTTGCTGCTGGTCCGCTGCTCCACATATCCGTCTCAGCATGGTGAAGATACTTGTCCAGTTTTCTCTTGAAGACTTCTACACTCGTTTTTATCCACTTGCAGATTCGTTGTCTTCGACAGACTCCAACTTTCACAGTCTGGTGTCATAAGCAGAGGATGTTTCGACGCTGTGATTTATGCCCTTGTCTGTGTCGGATATAAGAATGTGAAACAGAAGTGGAGCGAGAACCGGGCCTTGAGGAACAGAGCTTTGCACTGTGGCAGGTCTCTGACTTGACTCTGTTTACAATTCTTAACGAGTTTAATATCTATCTGATCACTTAACCAGTTATTCCCTTTGTGTGTCATCTCATGGTCGCATTTGTCGGTTTTTGTAAAATCAGTGCTCACTATACACCATTTAGCTTGTCTTCCCGTGCATCCAAGACCACCATTTAGCTTGTTTTCCAGTGCATCGAAGACCAACCAATGGTCCAAGTCAGACCGAAACGTCGTCGTACGCTTCTCTCTTTTATGTGCGGGTTATTTGTGTAACCAACCATTTAGCTTGTCTTCCAGCGCATCCAAGACCACCATTTAGCTTGTCTTCCAGTGCATCCAAGACCACCATTAAGCTTGTTTTCCAGTGCATCCAAGACCACCATTTAGCTTGTCTTCCAGTGCATCCAAGACCCATTTAGCTTGTCTTCCAGTGCATCCAAGACCCATTTAGCTTGTCTTCCAGTGCATCTAAGACCATTGAGCTTGTCTTCCAGTGCATCGAAGACCAACCATTTAGCTTGTCTTCCAGTGCATCTAAGATCATTTAGCTTGTCTTCCAGTGCATCTAAGATCATTTAGCTTGTCTTCCAGTACATCCAAGACCATGTCGTCGTGGTCTAGCAGTTGTGAAAGGCAGGAGCGACTTGCCGTAAACCCATACTGCCCTGCATTGTGCAGCTGTTGCGATTCCACGTGATCTGCTGTTTGTGTCACTGTTTCTGCTGTTTGTGTCATTGTTTCTGCTGCTTGTGTCACTTTGTGCTGCTTGTGTCACTATTTCTGCTGCTTGTGTCACCGTTTCTGCTGCTTGTGTCACTGTTTCTGTTGTTTGTGTCATTGTTTCTGCTGTTTGTGCCACTGTTTCTGCTGCTTGTGTCACTTTGTGCTGCTTGTGTCACTATTTCTGCTGCTTGTGTCACCGTTTCTGCTGCTTGTGTCACTGTTTCTGTTGTTTGTGTCATTGTTTCTGCTGTTTGTTTCTCTTTCTGCTGCTTGTGTCACTTTCTGCTGCTTGTCACTATTTCTGCTGTTTGTGTCACTCTTTGCTGTTTGTCTCGCAGCCTGGCCCGTGTCGCAGCCTGGCCCGTGTCGCAGCCTGGCCCGTGTCGCAGCCTGGCCCGTGTCGCAGCCTGGCCCGTGTCGCAGCCTGGCCCGTGTCGCAGCCTGGCCCGTGTCGCTGCCTTGCCGTTGTGTTTATGTCGTTGCTCCAGCTGACATTAATGGAAATCTAGCCTCGTATTTCACGGGCGTCGGCCGCTGCTCCTCCCGGGAGGGTGTGAGGGTTGGGGTGTTAATTGGGTCTCTGTGTGGGCGTGCTGGGTGCTTGACGGCGTGCTGGGAGGTTGTGGGCGTGCTGGGTAGTTATTATTATTATTATTATTATTATTATTATTATTATTATTATTACGATCGTACAGCGCATAAGGAATGAGAGATAATTAGGTTTGGTGCGAGGAAGAAGAAAGTAGCTCCAACTCTATGGATCAGGAGCTCATTAGCAGCATCAAGGTACTCTGTTGTTGAGAGTACACATGATCATCAGCACACCGTCCCTGTGTAGTGGCACTTACATCCGTGTAGAGTGGCACTTCCCTCACCGTGTAGGGTGGCACTCAACTTCCTCAGTATATACCTTTACCTTTGATATACTTTTGATGAGTTCCGAGAGTTTTTCTGCTCCTGGAGCCCGGCCTTGGGTCAGGCTTCTCTGGTGCTAGCCTGGTCAACCAGGTTGTTGCTGCCTCCAGCAGCAACAACCTGGTTGATCTGGCACCTGGTAAAGATGCTTGTTCAGTTTCCTCTTGAAGACTTCTACATTTGTTCCGGCAGTGTTTCTGATATCTTCTAGTAAGCTGTTGAATAGTCTAGGGTCACGGATGTTGATACAGTGTTCCCTTATTGTACCCATCGCACACCTGCTTTTGACTGGGTTTATTTTGCACTTCCTCCCATATCTCTTGCTCCAGTATATTATGACAGTGTGCAGATTTGGGACCAGACCCCTCAAGTACTTTCCAGGTATATATTATCATGTGTCGCTATCTCCTCCACTCCAGTGAGTACACAGTGTATTCCAACAGTCACACCCAGTGTATTCCAAAAGTTACACCCAGTTTATTCTCAGTGTCGTCCGGGTAACAGTAAGATATGCTGACCGTGCCGCAGCCTTGGATTAAATCAGGTGATTTATTTAAAAATGGTGTTTGTAGGTATGGTTGCTTCTTGTGCACCTGTGTGTTGTGTGTACACCTGTTGTTGGCTCCTGTGTTCACATTGTGTTCTATATTTGTGTTTCTATGTGTACCTGGGTGTACCTGTAAGATTCACCTATGTGTGTGTGTGTGTGTGTGTGTGTGTGTCTTGGGAGTCGTGTCGTACTTACTCTTAAAACTGTGTGTAGACTCTGGTTCTCTCCACCCCTCCTACCACCGTCAGACTGACTCTTTGAGTTGCTTGTGTTTCATTTGTGACCTTGTGAAAGACTACGCTTTTTGTATGTCTTTAAACACTGCGCCTTCCCAATGTCAGTCACTTTGTCAGCCTCCTCTTTCAGTCAGCCGCCTACCGTCAGAGCCCTCCATCAGAAGCCTTCCTTCTTCAGTCTCTCTTCATCAGAATCCGTCCTTCGTCAACCCCTTCCATCAGAAGCCCTCCTTCGTCAGCCCCCCTCCCGTGAAAGTCGTCAGCCCCTCTCCATCAGAGACCCTCCTTCGTCAGCCCCCCCTCCCGTGAAAGTCGTCAGCAGCAGCAGCAGCAGCAACAGCAGCATTAAGTCAACAGCAGCCGGGTGTACAAGTCATCACCATACATTCCACCGCTAGTGGAGGAATTGTCACCATATTTTGTGTGAGCTCATCCTTTGGGTGTCAGTACACAGCCGGCCGCAAATGATAAATTCTAATTGGATGTCTGTACCGCAGCCGGGAGGCTGGAGGAGGAGGAGGGGGAACGGGAAAGGGAAGGGGAATTGGAAGGGGAAGGGGAGGAGGAGAGGGAAGGGCAGAGGTGGTGGTGGGGATATTACATACAGAGAAGATGGTAAGAATATGGAGACGCACGAAATAAACACAGGAGGAGGGTAGAAATAGGTGGGATGGTAGCAACAGGTGGTGGGATGGTAGCAACAGGTGGTGGGATGGTAGCAACAGAAAGAGGTAACAATGTAAATGAAGAGAAAGGAGGCATGGAGGCTGGGTAACGTAAACACCAGCAGTGTGTTGCTACACTATTCTGAATGATAGTTACATTGTGGGAACTCCAGCAGTGTATTGCTACACTATTCTGTATAATAGTTACATTGTGGGAACTCCAGCAGTGTATTGCTACACTATTCTGTATGATAGTTACATTGTGGGAACTCCAGCAGTGTATTGCTACACTATTCTGTATGATAGTTACATTGTGGGAACTCCAGCAGTGTATTGCTACACTATTCTGTATGATAGTTACATTGTGGGAACTCCAGCAGTGTATTGCTACACTATTCTGTATGATAGTTACATTGTGGGAGCTCCAGCAGTGTACTGCTACACTATTCTATATTCTCTACTGTGGAAGGAAAAGTTAGTTATGTTCGTGAGTGAAGTGTGTGGGAGTGAGGGTGTAGAGCAGTGTTGTGAGATTAGTGAGTTGAGTGCAAGATTGTTGCCAGCTGGTCTGTGTTGGTGTGTTTTGTAAAGCAATACCAGCCACACTTGACAATATGAAGGCTGTGTGTACCACCTCACACAGTGAGACCAACCTCATACAGGGACATGCTTGTGGTGCTGCTTATTATATACATTGTGATCTCAGTGAATCTGTGATGAAATATGCATCTTTGAAAGTAGTGGAAGGGAGACCCTGAGTGTTGATTCCTTGTGATTAATTTGATGGAGTATTATTATTTTTCATGTTCTGGTTGCAAGGATTGAAGGGTTAAAATGGCAGTGTTGTTGGCATTGTGGTGGTGATCTGTGAGGTCTCTTATTGTGTACTGTTGTTTAACTGGTCCTCTGTGTTCTTTGTGGAGCTGCAAGCGTTCTGGTAGCTAGTTTAGTTGGACCTCTTCACTGACTCACGAAATCGTAATGACACGATTGCTGGTCCAGTGGTTAACGCGACGGTCTGGAGTTTTGAGACTCTCTGACCGCGGGTTCAAAACCTCTTCACTGTTCACTCGTATTTCCAGTGTGGTCTACGTGCCCTGGTTAAGTATATTCTGTCCACCCCCTGTACTTCATAAGATGTGGGAGTGGTTAATGTTTTTCCACATAGCACAAGAATGTGGAGCTCTGTTAATGCTGGAGTCATGTTGGCGTCTCAGCAGCTGAACGGGCTGATGTTAAGGTATATTCTTTTACAACAGGCTTGTTCTGTAGCAGACTTCTTCCTTACAGTGAAGTCTTGGACACAGACATATCCTTGCTAAGTGGCAGTACCGTTGGGCCCTATAGACTGACACCAAGTTATACGGGGTTTAGCAGGACGTGGGTTTCTGGCTCTTCTTTAAGAGGAAACTGTCATTTCAGACGAATCTCTGTTGATCTGATGACCAGACACACCCATAGCCACGAGTGTGCAGGTCCTCCTGTATCCCTCTGTTTAACTTGTGCCATAAATATGACTCTTCCTTTATGTCATGATTTAAATAAATTACCAGGGTGCCTGTAGGGACCTCGGGGAACTTTTAGGAGAGTCTTTTGACGCTAAAAGTTTAATGGGTTTTTAACTGCTGATTATTTTAACTTGGAGTGATAATGTTTATGTTGTGTGTTTGTTTTTCATGGTGGTAGTGTTTGTCGTATGTTTGTTTAGTTTTTGTTATTGGTAAGAGTGCCAAGTGAGCACTCTTACCAATAACTCTTTAATTAACACTATCTACTCTGCTTCTCTGGCTCATCCCCTGCTACCACTTACTCCCTCGCTATCTCTTACTCCCCTGATCCTCCTGCTCATCCCCTGCTACCTCCTACTTCCCTCCTGCCTCCTTCCTCCCCATCTCTTCTCTAAGCCGTCACACTAATGAAGACAGGAGAGTGTGTGTCGAGTTCTCTTTGGCCTCCACCACTGCCAACCATAGCCTTTTAAACCCCCTAGCATCATAGCCACGATACTACCTAGTCTACGACCCCCACCCAAACCCTGCCCCACCTCCCTACCCTCTCCCCACCCCCCTTATACGTCTCCCCAACCCCCTCCCAGCGCCCCTAATTCCCATTTTCATTACAAAGGGCCAGGCTTTTTAATGCTGCCCGTCGCTGGGTTATTAGCTCTGCTACGCTCAGGACTCCAGGTCTTGAATACATAAAATTGATGATGCAGGGCGGCCATTATAACGCTTGGCTGAGGGAGGCTGCGGCCGGGCATCCTTCGATCTTCAGTGCTCTCCCTTGTTTCTCACCGCTGAGATGATGGTGGGTCGTGAGTCGGCTGAGATGTTGTTGGTGGGTCTTGCCACTGCTGAGATGATGTTGGTGGGTCATGGGGCTGCTGAGATGATGATGGTGGGTCTTGGGACCACTGAGGTGTTGTTGGTGGGTCTTGGGTCTGAGATGATGATGGTGGCTCGTGGGACTGCTGAGATGTTGGTGGGTCTTGGGACTGCTGAGATGTTGTTGGTGGGTCGTGGGACTGCTGAGATGTTGTTTGTGGGTCGTGGGACTGCTGAGATGTTGTTGGTGGGTCGTGGGACTGCTGAGATGTTGTTGGTGGGTCGTGGGACTGCTGAGATGTTGTTGGTGGGTCGTGGGACTGCTGAGATGTTGTTGGTGGGTCGTGGGACTGCTGAGATGATGATGGTGGGTCGTGGGACTGCTGAGATGTTGTTGGTGGGTCGTGGGACTGCTGAGATGATGATGGTGGGTCGTGGGACTGCTGAGATGTTGTTGGTGGGTCGTGGGACTGCTGAGATGTTGTTGGTGGGTCGTGGGACTGCTGAGATGTTGTTGGTGGGTCGTGGGACTGCTGAGATGTTGGTGGGTCGTGGGACTGCTGAGATGTTGTTGGTGGGTCTGGATCGTCTAAAATCTCTGCTAGTTTTTGCCTGGATCACCTAAGACCACGGCTAGTAAGACCACGGCTAGTAAGACCACGGCTAGTAAGACCACGGCTAGTAAGACCACGGCTAGTAAGACCACGGCTAGTAAGACCCCGGCTAGTAAGACCCCGGCTAGTAAGACCCCGGCTAGTAAGACCACGGCTAGTAAGACCACGGCTAGTAAGACCACGGCTAGTAAGACCACGGCTAGTAAGACCACGGCTAGTAAGACCCCGGCTAGTAAGACCACGGCTAGTAAGACCACGGCTAGTAAGACCACGGCTAGTAAGACCCCGGCTAGTAAGACCCCGGCTAGTAAGACCCCGGCTAGTAAGACCACGGCTAGTAAGACCACGGCTAGTAAGACCCCGGCTAGTAAGACCACGGCTAGTAAGACCACGGCTAGTAAGACCCCGGCTAGTAAGACCCCGGCTAGTAAGACCACGGCTAGTAAGACCCCGGCTAGTAAGACCCCGGCTAGTAAGACCACGGCTAGTAAGACCACGGCTAGTAAGACCCCGGCTAGTAAGACCACGGCTAGTAAGACCACGGCTAGTAAGACCACGGCTAGTAAGACCACGGCTAGTAAGACCCCGGCTAGTAAGACCACGGCTAGTAAGACCCCGGCTAGTAAGACCACGGCTAGTAAGACCACGGCTAGTAAGACCACGGCTAGTAAGACCCCGGCTAGTAAGACCACGGCTAGTAAGACCACGGCTAGTAAGACCCCGGCTAGTAAGACCCCGGCTAGTAAGACCACGGCTAGTAAGACCACGGCTAGTAAGACCACGGCTAGTAAGACCCCGGCTAGTAAGACCACGGCTAGTAAGACCACGGCTAGTAAGACCACGGCTAGTAAGACCCCGGCTAGTAAGACCACGGCTAGTAAGACCCCGGCTAGTAAGACCACGGCTAGTAAGACCACGGCTAGTAAGACCACGGCTAGTAAGACCACGGCTAGTAAGACCACGGCTAGTAAGACCCCGGCTAGTAAGACCACGGCTAGTAAGACCACGGCTAGTAAGACCACGGCTAGTAAGACCACGGCTAGTAAGACCACGGCTAGTAAGATCACGGCTAGTAAGACCCCGGCTAGTAAGACCCCGGCTAGTAAGACCACGGCTAGTAAGACCCCGGCTAGTAAGACCACGGCTAGTAAGACCACGGCTAGTAAGACCACGGCTAGTAAGACCCCGGCTAGTAAGACCACGGCTAGTAAGACCCCGGCTAGTAAGACCCCGGCTAGTAAGACCACGGCTAGTAAGACCCCGGCTAGTAAGACCCCGGCTAGTAAGACCCCGGCTAGTAAGACCACGGCTAGTAAGACCCCGGCTAGTAAGACCACGGCTAGTAAGACCACGGCTAGTAAGACCCCGGCTAGTAAGACCACGGCTAGTAAGACCCCGGCTAGTAAGACCCCGGCTAGTAAGACCACGGCTAGTAAGACCCCGGCTAGTAAGACCCCGGCTAGTAAGACCCCGGCTAGTAAGACCCCGGCTAGTAAGACCCCGGCTAGTAAGACCACGGCTAGTAAGACCCCGGCTAGTAAGACCCCGGCTAGTAAGACCCCGGCTAGTAAGACCCCGGCTAGTAAGACCCCGGCTAGTAAGACCCCGGCTAGTAAGACCCCGGCTAGTAAGACCACGGCTAGTAAGACCCCGGCTAGTAAGACCACGGCTAGTAAGACCCCGGCTAGTAAGACCCCGGCTAGTAAGACCCCGGCTAGTAAGACCCCGGCTAGTAAGACCACGGCTAGTAAGACCCCGGCTAGTAAGACCCCGGCTAGTAAGACCCCGGCTAGTAAGACCCCGGCTAGTAAGACCCCGGCTAGTAAGACCCCGGCTAGTAAGACCACGGCTAGTAAGACCCCGGCTAGTAAGACCACGGCTAGTAAGACCCCGGCTAGTAAGACCCCGGCTAGTAAGACCCCGGCTAGTAAGACCACGGCTAGTAAGACCCCGGCTAGTAAGACCCCGGCTAGTAAGACCCCGGCTAGTAAGACCCCGGCTAGTAAGACCCCGGCTAGTAAGACCCCGGCTAGTAAGACCCCGGCTAGTAAGACCCCGGCTAGTAAGACCCCGGCTAGTAAGACCCCGGCTAGTAAGACCCCGGCTAGTAAGACCCCGGCTAGTAAGACCACGGCTAGTAAGACCCCGGCTAGTAAGACCACGGCTAGTAAGACCACGGCTAGTAAGACCCCGGCTAGTAAGACCCCGGCTAGTAAGACCACGGCTAGTAAGACCCCGGCTAGTAAGACCACGGCTAGTAAGACCCCGGCTAGTACGACCCCGGCTAGTAAGACCACGGCTAGTAAGACCACGGCTAGTAAGACCCCGGCTAGTAAGACCACGGCTAGTAAGACCACGGCTAGTAAGACCACGGCTAGTAAGACCCCGGCTAGTAAGACCCCGGCTAGTAAGGTTTGATCATCCAAGATTGATTTCACACTTTATTTAATTTCCATTCTATTATTTAATTTCCATTCCTATTATTCCTTGGCTATATGCGTGAGCCTGAGAGCCACTAGCAGGAACAGCCTGGTTGATCAGGCACCTCAGACGGGGCTTCGAGAGTAGTTACTATCTGTCTCAGCCACAGGTATATCACAGACACTGAACTGTGTAAAAGAAGGTATAGGAATAAGTATAGAGTTAAGATCAAAGTGTTGTTGGTATCTAAGTATTGGTATGACAGCTGACAGCCTGACTTAGTGCCGTATGTGAAGAGCTATCAGCACAAGGCTTGTGTACCCAGCCTGGACAAGGTTTGTGTACCCAGCCTGGACAAGGTTTGTGTACCCAGCCTGGTCAAGGTTTGTGTACCCAGCCTGGTCAAGGTTTGTGTACCCAGCCTGGTCAAGGGTTGTGTACCCAGCCTGGACAAGGTTTGTGTACCCAGCCTGGTCAAGGTTTGTGTACCCAGCCTGGTCAAGGTTTGTGTACCCAGCCTGGTCAAGGTTTGTGTACCCAGCCTGGACAAGGTTTGTGTACCCAGCCTGGTCAAGGTTTGTGTACCCAGCCTGGACAAGGTTTCTGTACCCAGCCTGGACAAGGTTTGTGTACCCAGCCTGGACAAGGTTTGTGTACCCAGCCTGGTCAAGGTTTGTGTACCCAGCCTGGACAAGGTTTGTGTACCCAGCCTGGTCAAGGTTTGTGTACCCAGCCTGGTCAAGGTTTGTGTACCCAGCCTGGTCAAGGTTTGTGTACCCAGCCTGGTCAAGGTTTGTGTACCCAGCCTGGTCAAGGTTTGTGTACCCAGCCTGGACAAGGTTTCTGTACCCAGCCTGGACAAGGTTTGTGTACCCAGCCTGGTCAAGGTTTGTGTACCCAGCCTGGACAAGGTTTGTGTACCCAGCCTGGTCAAAGTATGTGTACCCAGCCTGGACAAGGTTTGTGTACCCAGCCTGGACAAGGTTTGTGTACCCAGCCTGGACAAGGTTTGTGTACCCAGCCTGGTCAAGGTTTGTGTACCCAGCCTGGACAAGGTTTGTGTACCCAGCCTGGTCAAGGTTTGTGTACCCAGCCTGGTCAAGATTTGTGTACCCAGCCTGGTCAAGGTTTGTGTACCCAGCCTGGACAAGGTTTGTGTACCCAGCCTGGTCAAGGTTTGTGTACCCAGCCTGGACAAGGTTTGTGTACCCAGCCTGGTCAAGGTTTGTGTACCCAGCCTGGACAAGGTTTGTGTACCCAGCTTGGTCAAGGTTTGTGTACCCAGCCTGGACAAGGTTTGTGTACCCAGCCTGGTCAAGGTTTGTGTACCCAGCCTGGTCAAGGTTTGTGTACCCAGCCTGGTCAAGGTTTGTGTACCCAGCCTGGTCAAGGTTTGTGTACCCAGCCTGGTCAAGGTTTGTGTACCCAGCCTGGTCAAGGTTTGTGTACCCAGCCTGGACAAGGTTTGTGTACCCAGCCTGGACAAGGTTTGTGTACCCAGCCTGGTCAAGGTTTGTGTACCCAGCCTGGACAAGGTTTGTGTACCCAGCCTGGTCAAGGTTTGTGTACCCAGCCTGGTCAAGGTTTGTGTACCCAGCCTGGACAAGGTTTGTGTACCCAGCCTGGACAAGGTTTGTGTACCCAGCCTGGTCAAGGTTTGTGTACCCAGCCTGGACAAGGTTTGTGTACCCAGCCTGGTCAAGGTTTGTGTACCCAGCCTGGTCAAGGTTTGTGTACCCAGCCTGGACAAGGTTTGTGTACCCAGCCTGGACAAGGTTTGTGTACCCAGCCTGGTCAAGGTTTGTGTACCCAGCCTGGTCAAGGTTTGTGTACCCAGCCTGGACAAGGTTTGTGTACCCAGCCTGGACAAGGTTTGTGTACCCAGCCTGGTCAAGGTGTGTGTACCCAGCCTGGACAAGGTTTGTGTACCCAGCCTGGACAAGGTTTGTGTACCCAGCCTGGTCAAAGTATGTGTACCCAGCCTGGACAAGGTTTGTGTACCCAGCCTGGTCAAGGTTTGTGTACCCAGCCTGGTCAAGGTTTGTGTACCCAGCCTGGACAAGGTTTGTGTACCCAGCCTGGACAAGGTTTGTGTACCCAGCCTGGTCAAGGTTTGTGTACCCAGCCTGGTCAAGGTTTGTGTACTCAGCCTGGTCAAGGTTTGTGTGCCCAGCCTGGTCAAGGTTTGTGTACCCAGCCTGGACAAGGTTTGTGTACCCAGCCTGGTCAAGGTTTGTGTACCCAGCCTGGTCAAGGTTTGTGTACCCAGCCTGGACAAGGTTTGTGTACCCAGCCTGGTCAAGGTTTGTGTACCCAGCCTGGACAAGGTTTGTGTACCCAGCCTGGTCAAGGTTTGTGTACCCAGCCTGGACAAGGTTTGTGTACCCAGCCTGGTCAAGGTTTGTGTACCCAGCCTGGTCAAGGTTTGTGTACCCAGCCTGGTCAAGGTTTGTGTACCCAGCCTGGTCAAGGTTTGTGTACCCAGCCTGGTCAAGGTTTGTGTACCCAGCCTGGTCAAGGTTTGTGTACCCAGCTTGGACAAGGTTTGTGTACCCAGCCTGGACAAGGTTTGTGTACCCAGCCTGGTCAAGGTTTGTGTACCCAGCCTGGACAAGGTTTGTGTACCCAGCCTGGTCAAGGTTTGTGTACCCAGCCTGGTCAAGGTTTGTGTACCCAGCCTGGACAAGGTTTTTTACCCAGTACCCAGCCTGGACAAGGTTTGTGTACCCAGCCTGGTCAAGGTTTGTGTACCCAGCCTGGACAAGGTTTGTGTACCCAGCCTGGTCAAGGTTTGTACCCAGCCTGGTCAAGGTTTGTGTACCCAGCCTGGACAAGGTTTGTGTACCCAGCCTGGACAAGGTTTGTGTACCCAGCCTGGTCAAGGTTTGTGTACCCAGCCTGGTCAAGGTTTGTGTACCCAGCCTGGACAAGGTTTGTGTACCCAGCCTGGTCAAGGTGTGTGTACCCAGCCTGGACAAGGTTTGTGTACCCAGCCTGGACAAGGTTTGTGTACCCAGCCTGGTCAAAGTATGTGTACCCAGCCTGGACAAGGTTTGTGTACCCAGCCTGGTCAAGGTTTGTGTACCCAGCCTGGTCAAGGTTTGTGTACCCAGCCTGGACAAGGTTTGTGTACCCAGCCTGGACAAGGTTTGTGTACCCAGCCTGGACAAGGTTTGTGTACCCAGTCTGGTCAAGGTTTGTGTACCCAGCCTGGTCAAGGTTTGTGTACTCAGCCTGGTCAAGGTTTGTGTGCCCAGCCTGGTCAAGGTTTGTGTACCCAGCCTGGACAAGGTTTGTGTACCCAGCCTGGTCAAGGTTTGTGTACCCAGCCTGGTCAAGGTTTGTGTACCCAGCCTGGACAAGGTTTGTGTACCCAGCCTGGACAAGGTTTGTGTACCCAGCCTGGTCAAGGTTTGTGTACCCAGCCTGGACAAGGTTTGTGTACCCAGCTTGGTCAAGGTTTGTGTACCCAGCCTGGACAAGGTTTGTGTACCCAGCCTGGTCAAGGTTTGTGTACCCAGCCTGGTCAAGGTTTGTGTACCCAGCCTGGTCAAGGTTTGTGTACCCAGCCTGGACAAGGTTTGTGTACCCAGCCTGGACAAGGTTTGTGTACCCAGCCTGGACAAGGTTTGTGTACCCAGCCTGGTCAAGGTTTGTGTACCCAGCCTGGACAAGGTTTGTGTACCCAGCCTGGTCAAGGTTTGTGTACCCAGCTTGGTCAAGGTTTGTGTACCCAGCCTGGTCAAGGTTTGTGTACCCAGCTTGGTCAAGGTTTGTGTACCCAGCCTGGAAGTATATCGTAGGTGTATCAGAGGTATCTTTGATTGTCTTTGAGAAGTTTTGAGTGTCTGCTCCCGGAGCCCGGCCATGGGCCAGGCTCGTCTGGTGTTAACCTGGTCAAGCAGGCTGTTGCTGCTGGAGGCCCGGCGCCCCACATCCTGGTTAGTCTACTCTAAGGTGTGTGGGTAATTGGGCATCTTTCTCTGCCCCGGAATGGGCGTACGGGTTGGTTTGGAGTGGGCATGTGGGCGGCCCTAGCGTGGGCGTGGGTGGGCGGTGCTCGAGCCACCTAAACCTAAATAGTGTGCCGATCATTCACGTTTCCAGACGAGTGACGTTACTCCAGACGAGTGACGTTACTCCAGACGAGTGACGTTACTCCAGACGAGTGACGTTACTCCAGACGAGTGACGTTACTCCAGACGAGTGACGTTACTCCAGACGAGTGACGTTACTCCAGACGAGTGACGTTACTCCAGACGAGTGACGTTACTCCAGACGAGTGACGTTACTCCAGACGAGTGACGTTGCTCCAGACGAGTGACGTTACTCCAGACGAGTGACGTTGCTCCGGACGAGTGACGTTGCTCCAGACTCTTCGTCCTGCCTTTTCAGCGGTATTGTACCTTCTCTTGAAACTCTGTATGCAGTTCCACGTTGAATTCAATACACTTCCCTGATATTAAAAAAACACTAATATCCTTGGCCTGGTCGTGGGCCGGGCCGCGGGGGCGTTGATCCCCGGGATATCCTCCAGGTATACTCCAGGTATTCCCTCGACTCCCGTGTTTTTAGATTAAATATGTGTCGTGTTGCACAATACACAACCTTCACATAGGAGAGAGTTGATGACAACGTTTCGCTTCGACTTGGGTCGGAGCGAACGTTTCGAACACTGATCCTCTCTGTTTGTGTCAGTATGTCTTCCGTTGGCTTCGTTTCTCCTAGAATTATCGGGTTCAATTAATTTAAAGGACTGTGTGGAGGTGGGGGCTGTTACCACCACCATTATGGTACTGGTAGGGGGGCTGTTACCACCACCATTATGGTACTGGTAGGTGGGGGCTGTTACCACCACCATGATGGTACTGGTAGGTGGGGGCTGTTACCACCACCATGATGGTACTGGTAGGTGGGGGCTGTTACCACCACCATGATGGTACTGGTAGGTGGGGGCTGTTACCAACACCATGATGGTACTGGTAGGTGGGGCCTGTTACCACCACCATGATGGTACTGGTAGGTGGGGGCTGTTACCACCACCATGATGGTACTGGTAGGTGGGGGCTGTTACCACCACCATGATGGTACTGGTAGGTGGGGGCTGTTACCAACACCATGATGGTACTGGTAGGTGGGGGCTGTTACCACCACCATGATGGTACTGGTAGGTGGGGGCTGTTACCACCACCATGATGGTACTGGTAGGTGGGGGCTGTTACCACCACCATGATGGTACTGGTAGGTGGGGGCTGTTACCACCACCATGATGGTACTGGTAGGTGGGGGCTGTTACCACCACCATGATGGTACTGGTAGGTGGGGGCTGTTACCACCACCATGATGGTACTGGTAGGTGGGGGCTGTTACCACCACCATGATGGTACTGGTAGGTGGGGGCTGTTACCACCACCATGATGGTACTGGTAGGTGGGGGCTGTTACCACCACCATGATGGTACTGGTAGGTGGGGGCTGTTACCAACACCATGATGGTACTGGTAGGTGGGGGTTCTTACCACCACCGTGATGGTACTGGTGGGGGCTTTTACCACCACCATGATGGTACTGGTAGGTGGGGGCTGTTACCACCACAATGATGGTACTGGTAGGTGGGGGCTGTTACCACCACCGTGATGGTACTGGTAGGTGGGGGCTGTTACCACCACCATGATGGTACTGGTAGGTGGGGGCTGTTACCACCACCATTATGGTACTGGTAGGGGGCTGTTACCACCACCATTATGGTACTGGTAGGGGGGCTGTTACCACCATTATGGTACTGGTAGGGGGGCCTGTTACCACCACCATTATGGTACTGGTAGGTGGGGGCTGCCACTACCACCATGATGGTATTGGTAGGGGGACTGTTACCACCACCATGATGGTACTGGTAGGTGGGGGCTGTTACCACCACCATTATGGTACTGGTAGGTGGGGGCCTGTTAGCACCACCATGATGGTACTGGTAGGTGAGGGCTGTTACCACCACCATGATGGTACTGGTAGGTGGAGGCTACCACCACCATGGTAGAGACAGGTGGGGGCTACGACCACCATGGTAGAGACAGGTGGGGGCTACGACCACCATGGTAGAAGCAAGTGGGGGCTACCACCACTATGGTAGAGACAGGTGGAGGCTACCACCACCATGGTAGACAGGTGGGGGCTACCACCACCATGGTAGAGACAAGTGGGGGCTGCCATCACCATGATGGTGGAGCTAACAGATGCACTCCGCTGTGGGAAATACTCAAAATATTTGCATATTTATTCTACCTGTCTTGGTGATTGCCGCCTTCTCCAACGACGCCGCCCCTGCACGCCCACTCCTTGCACGCCCACTCCTTGCACGCCCACCCCTGCACGCCCACCTCTGAATACTGGAAGAAGACGCCACAGGGAATATTGCTAGTCTGTCTATTAAAGTAGGGGCTTATTGGCCCATGGTGGGGGCAGCTTACCATTTATTACAGGTGAACGTGCAGGAAGATATAAGCAGTGTTTTTCCAGTGGGCAGTGGAGAACATGACGTTCACTGGTGATAAGTTCCAACCGCTTAGGTATAGAATGACTGAAGAATTCTGAAGGGTTACTGTATACAGAACTCAAGAGGATCGTCAAATACATTCTGTCAGCTGATCTTTGTTGCAAAGAATGCCATAAGAGCAGTGTTGCGACAGCCAGGAAGATGACGGGGCGGATAATGAGAACTTTCAAAACAAGGGAAATAATGCTCATGGCGATACTTTTCAAATTACTTGTTTAGATGTCAAAGATCATTTACGACCTTCATAGAGCCTAATAAAGTATTTAAATTACTGGCAACGCCTCAGAGTCCTAAATATGTACTCACTGGACCGGAGGAGAGAGAGGTACATGATAATTATTTACCTGGAAAGTACTTAAAGGCTTTATCCCAAATCTGCACACTGCCATAACAACATACTGAGAGATATGGGAGGAAGTGCAAAATAAACCCAGCGAAAAGCAGGGTTATCGTGGACACACAAACACGAAAAAAACTGTATCATCATCCGTGGGCACAATAGGAGAACACTGTATCAACATCCGTGGGCACAATAGGAGAACACTGTATCAACATCCGTGGGCACAATAGGAGAACACTGTATCAACATCCGTGGGCACAATAGGAGAACACTGTATCAACATCCGTGGGCACAATAGGAGAACACTGTATCAACATCCGTGGGCACAATAGGAGAACACTGTATCAACATCCGTGGGCACAATAAGAGAACACTGTATCAACATCCGTGGTCCCAGATTATTCAACATCTCACCAGAAGATATCAGAAACACTGCTGGAACAAGTGTAGAAGTCTTCAAGAGGAAACTGGAGAAGTATCTTCTCCGAGTGCCGGGGATCAAGCGGGTTGTGATGGATATGCGTACCATGGGTCACTAGCAGCAACAGCCTGGTTGACCAGGCTAGCAAGAGACAAGCCTGGCCCAGGACCAGGATCCGGGAATAGCAAACCTCTCGAAACTCGTCAAAGGTACATAAAAGTAGCCTTCAGAAGTCTGATTAAAGAGCCGCCACCAACACCAACAACAGTATCACTAGTGGTAACAAATACCACCAACACCATTAGATTACACCACAGCTAGTATGTAGCACCATAGCGTGGAGATTGTCACTATACTACCCGTGCTATACCACACCTCATTACACCACGCTTCCACACAAAACATCACACAGCTTCACGATTCACACAACACCCCACTTCAATATAGCACCAGAACACCACGCTACACCACACCTCACCACACCAGCACAAGTGATGGGGGCGCCATATAGTGGCGTCAGAGTACATCACACGCACCAGTAGTCCAGAAGAGGCAGCCTCCAGCTGACCAGCATCCCACACTGTCTTTTGATGCTGCATCTCCCACGTCATCTCATGCTGAATGTTGCCCAATACTGTCTTCACGGTGAGGGTGTTCACTCACAGGATGAGTGCCACTAACCAATACTGTCTTCAAAGTGAGGGTGTTCACTCACAGGATGAGTGCCACTAACCAATAAACTTGCTCCCTTGAGGCAAAATCTATAATATGTTGGTAGTACATCTTCCTGACCTGTTGTTCTCTGTCCCTGGCTGTTTCCTGGGTAATTATCGACTGTCAACAAAGTAATATAATGAAATTTCCGCCAGGAAAATCTCTTAGACCAACAAATTCATCTTACACGTGATTTAGGGACCAGGAGACGCGCAGGACCTTCTCTGGATCCTGTTTCCCATCGCTGGAAGGAGGGAGAGGGGGGGGTGAAGGAAGAAATCAGGTAGGCATAAGGGAGAGTTTTAAAAATGTAACGACACCTCTGTTTAATATACTAGCGAAAGTAAGGTATAGAGGAAGGGGGATATGTAGGTGGAAGGAAAGGGGGGAGGAGGAGGAGAAAAGGCGAAGAGAAAATGGAAGCAAAGAGCGAGAGAGTAGGTAAGGAGGTAGCGGCTGCGGCAGCCATATGGTCTTCCCGTCACCCGTTGGTGTGATGTATTGCTCTTGTTATATCTTGCCTATTGTGCCGCCCACCCCGCCCACAGTAAGCCGCCCACCCGCCCACAGCGAGAATGTGGAAAACTAAGGTGCCCACTATACCTGGTGTAGCCATTGTGGGTTGAAATAAGTCACACACACATTATGGATGTAAATGTGAGAGAGTGATTATAGGTGAATAAAATCACTAGTTAAAGCGAGGGGTAGGAGGATTAAATTGGTCAAAGTCGTGTTGTTGCATTTTGTCCAGAGTGTTAGAGCTGGGTGTTGTGACCAGTGTTAGAGCTGGGTGTTGTGACCAGTGTTAGAGCTGGCACATATTAGCTAGGACATACAGTTCTGGGAGACCGACACACTTGCTAAGGTTGCCAGTATGTCGGGACATTCCTGCCCTAGACACAGCTATGCCGGCCCCCACATGCCTCTCCTGCATACCGACTGCCAACATGGTTCAACCACACACTCAAATGTCCCACTGATTTATGACCATCTCAAAATGTCTTTGAAATAGTCTTGAGGGCTACTCGAAGGAGGTTTCCATTCTTGAAGGATACTCTAAGGAGGTGTCGAGTCTTGAAGGATATTCGAAGGAGGTGTCCAGACTTGAAGGATGCTCTAAGGAGGTGTCCAGTCTTGAAGGATACTCTAAGGTGGTGTTCAGTCTTGAAGGATACTCTAAGGAGGTGTCGAGTCTTGAAGGATACTCGAAGGAGGTGTCCAGTCTTGAAGGATGCTCTAAGGAGGTGTCCAGTCTTGAAGGATACTCTAAGGTGCTGTTCAGTCTTGAAGTTGAAGGATACTCGAAGGAGGTGTCGAGTCTTGAAGGATACTCGAAGGAGGCGTCAAGTCTTGAAGGATACTCGAAGGAGGTGTCTAGAGGGGTCAGTGCCTCCACGACCTGAGCCCAGATACAAAACACAAAACAAGTATTGTACTGTTTTCCATACCTCAGTAACACAAGTGGGTTGAACCTAAGAACATAAGAAAGAAGGAACACTGCAGCAGACCTACTGGCCCATGGGAGGCAGGTCCAATTCACCCACCGGCTTAAGCCAATGCCATAAGGTAGTCAGGTCAGATCACATTCCCTAAGGAAAGAGGACGGCAACTGACCTAGTAGCACAAGCTGGTCAGGTTCAACTCGCACCCACCCACACACACTCATGTATTTATCTAACCTATTTTTAAAACTACACAACGTTTTAGCTTCTATAACTGTACTCAGGAGTTTGTTCAACTTATCCACAACCAGTACTTTCCTATATCCTTCCTGAATCTGAATTTTTCTGTTATATATATATATATATATATATATAATATATATATATATATATATATATATATATATATATATATATATATATATTGTTATTGTGTTCTAAATATCGGTTGTTAAGAGCAGTCACAAGACTGGTTATTGCAGACAGTCACAATACTAAACTGGTTGTTGCAGACTCGCAATACACGACTGCAAGAGGAAGAAAATACTTACCTTATCCAACAAGTTTTTTGGGGGGGGGCGAGGGGTTCAACGTTTCGCTCTGTTTAGCGTTTATATAAAACCATAAAGCGAAACATCGTTACCAACACATCATTTGGATCTACTAGACTATAACGGATTTTTAATCTCGTGTGTGTGTGTGTGTGTGTGTGTGTGTGTGTGTGTGTGTGTGTGTGTGTGTGTCAATAACAACACTGCGACTAGCCAAGGACTCGAACCCATGCTGCTTTGGTCTGCCTCATGGTGGGCAAAAATTAATGACGCCTTAATCCATTGGACCACTGTGTTGTATGGTCCAGTGGATTAAGGCGTCATGAGTTTTTGCCCACCACGAGACAGGCCAAAGCAGCATGGGTTCGAGTCCTTGGCTACTCGCAGTGTTATTGATCAATACCACTCGTTCTTGGGCACAATAATATATATATATATATATATATATATATATATATATATATATATATATATATATATATATATATATATATATATATATATATATATATAGTCGTGCCGAATAGGTAAGGTTAGTCAATTAAGAAGAACTTATTTAAAATTAAGTCCTTTCTAAAATTTTCTCTTATACGTTTAAAGATATATTTCTTTCATTTAAGTTAATGTAAAAATTAATAATTTTGTACCAAAAGAACCTTAGAAAACTTACCTGACCTTATTATAACAAGCGCAATTTAATTTAGCCTAACCCAACTAAATATATTTTAGATAAGTTTACAATAATTTAATAATAAACAAACACAATGAAATATATTTTTTTCGTTAGGTTCAGAATGATTTTTGCGAAATTATTACATACACAAATTTTCGCTTGCCTTATTCGGCAAGAAGAGCGTTGCTATTTAAGCCAAAATCGCAAGTTTTACCTATTCGGCACGACATATATAAAACACAGTGGTGTCGAGGAGAAACAAAATTTGGATCGAGGCTCCGGGAACCTCTCCTGACAGCAGGAACTACGACCTCTTCTTATTTCACTACTCCCTTTTGGGTTTAGCGCTTGGATTGATTACCAATATTATTATGATTATTATGATTTCAATTTATTATTTTTAGTTATTATTGTTATAGTTATTATTTTATTATTAGTGTTGCTATTATTATTATTTATTAACAAATCTGCCGTCTCCCACCAAGGCAGGGTGGCCCGAAAAAGGAAAACTTTCACCATCATTCACTCCATCACTGTCTTGCCAGAGGGATGCCTACACTACAGTTATAAAACTGCAACATTAACACCTCTCCTTCAAGAGTGCAGACACTGTACTTCCCATTCCATTATTATTCCACCACGTCAGTTTTTGACGTGGTGGTCAACGTCAGTTTCTTAACATATCCTGTCCCTACTTAGACGTTATTCCCATTATTTCAGAGGAAGGTAATTTAGGTCAACTTAGGTTACGTGAATTCACTTAATCACGTTAATTAACTACGAAGAAGCGGCAGCGGTAAGTGTGGCAACGAGGCGGACCGAGGTAGAATAGGGAGCGTTCCATTATGGGAGAACGACGTGGACTAGAAGCCTCGACTAGCGATTTACATTCACTTGGTCAAACACTTTGTCGTGGCGGCCGTGGTGATGCTCTTCTCCTGCCCGCACCGCTGTAGGGGTTCCACTCTCCCCCTAGCCCGTATATCCGCAGGGTTTTGTTATGGTGAACGGGTGTTGGGGCACACTGCCCATGTGTTAGGGGCAGGAACGAGACAGATGCAAGTGGCGGGGATCGCCAGAATCTTAACAGGAGATAGTCGTATATAATAGGTGTGTCAGGTAGCCAGCCAGGCTAAGAGGAGAGAGTATTGTGACTTCCAGGTACTGTCATCCAGGTATTTTGTGTGTTGTAACAAGGCATACGGCAGGTAAGGGCGTATATCGGTGCAGTGTTTCGCCTCCACGAGGTTTTTATCAAGTACATGCATGTGCTGAGTGTTATATTCGTGTTAATTTAAACCTTGCTATTGTGTATTATATAACAGTGACCTACCCGCTCTGTGTTTGTAAATATCGCAACTACGGGTTCTTTATCACGTACAAAGAATATCAAAACTTGATTAAGTACAAAGAATGTACGTAGATAAAGCGTCTTACTATGAAATGTGTCTTTTGCTAAGTACGTTTTTGACACTAACAAGCCACGTCGTACCTCAACTATTCTATATCGTCTCCTGGTTGGTAGAATCATCGCCCCCGCGGCGCGGTCACACACCATCTCTCCTAAATTTGAAAACATAGCAGGAATAAGAACGCTTAAGAAAACAAGTGAATATAATTGTATTCTAAGTGTAAGTAGAAATTTTTAAATTCTTATCAGTTCATAAGAGATAAAAGTGGATCAGCAATCCTGCCAGAGTGCAGAACGTTTAACAAGCTTCCGTTTGACATTAATATTCTAACTTTTCAATGCGCCATATGGTTATTTTTTTAAATACGCTCTACTATTTTTTCACTAGTTTAATATATGACTATAATATTCTATAATCTATATAATCGTGACTATAAAGAAGCAAAATGGCAATGATATCTTTCATATCCGTGTCAAATATATTTTTCCAGTGGCTTAGTGTGTGATGGCACCGCTGTGGGGAGGGGGTCTAGACCCACTCACTTTTTTACGTTTTTTGTAGATTCCCAGAGTTCATTTGAGAATTTTACGGTGTCACCCTTGCGAGGGATTTGTTGCTGTGCCTCTAGCACCGTATTAATCCTTGTGGACGTAATCCCTCTGTTGGTGGTGTTGGGGATGATCCTCTTCAGCATTCATCCCCTCCTCTCATCTCCACACTCAGGTACCACTCACAGCATCACTAGCGTAATAAGACGGTCAGCACATCCCTCTTCTCATCTACACACTCAGAACTCACAGAATCACTAGTGTAGGAAGATGGTCAACACATCTCTCATCTCCACACTCAGGTACCACTCACAGCATCACTAGCGTAGTAAGACGGTCAGCACATACCTCCTCTCATCTCCACACTCAGAACTCACAGCATCACTAGCTTAGCAAGATGGTCATCTCCTATTCTTCGTCTTCATTATCTTTTCCATCACCTTTCCAGCCATCCTTTGCGCTTTGCCCTTGGATCATTCACTCCTTCATATTATCCACCATCTCCATTTCCTCTCCATCATGTTCTCTCTCACCTTACCTCTAACCATCCATATCACTTGATCAAGGAACCAGAGTGCAGGCTGCCTCAAGGAGGTAGTGAAGGAGGAGGCTGCCTCAAGGAGGTAATGAAGGAGGAGCCTGCCTCAAGGAGGTAATGAAGGAGGAGGCTGCCTCAAGGAGGTAGTGAAGGAGGAGGCTGCCTCAAGGAGGTAGTGAAGGAGGAGGCTGCCTCAAGGAGGTAGTGAAGGAGGAGGCTGCCTTCAAGGAGAATGAAGGAAGGATAGGGGTCGTCTTCCCTTGTCTACACGCAGAATGACCTAAAATATACTTCGCGGGATGGAAAACGTTAACAAGGATGGAGTTATACATGAGAGGGACCATAACAGTGAGACAGATGGAAGCTGGATGAACCGGCACGGATATTATCTCGCGTTCTTTAGTTTTACACCATATAAAAAGTAGTGGAAGCAAAATTCTGCACACAGTTTCAGATGTATGTACGACAGGGAGCGAGAGACTAAGATGTAACAGCAGTCGTCGACTGTAGCTTAAGAGGCACGAATCATCAGATGAGAATCAACTTCCGCAAATACATTGTGATGAGTAACACACACACACACACACACACACACACACACACACACACACACACACACACACACACACACACACACACACACAGGAGAGGGTCCTTGAGGCTAAGAGGGAGTGAATCTGGCAAGAGGCGGGACCAGGAGCTAAGAATCGACACCCCTGCTACCACAAATAGGCGAGCACACACCCACAGTCTCTCGGGCGGCGGGAGTGGCGCTCTCAAGACTTGGTTATTCTATGGCACCTTTAAGTATTCATGGTTGCTCCTTCAGTTTTCTTACGCTTCCCCAAGTGCTGTGTTCTATCTTTATTATCTTTATAATACACACCATGTGATACTACACCTCTCTTACTCTAGTCTAGAGAATTGTCTCCTACCTGCCCTGCCCTGGGTAAGTCTCCTACCTGGGGCAGGTAAGTACCTTAGTACTACCAACACCAACTACTGCCATTAACACCAACAGTATTAACCACCACCAGTCAACAGCTGCTACCAGCAACCACCACCATTACCACCAACAGCCGCTGTCAACCAGTACTACCACGCCTGTCTGAAGTGCTATTGACAGCTGACTATCTGCTTTTTAAATTAAGACACCTCACCCCATCCCTAGGAGAAGGTATATCTCTGGTAAACATTACACTAGTTATCCCTTGTGACACCTCACCCCATCCCTAGGAGAAGGTATATCTCTGGTAAATATTACACTAGTTATCCCTTGTGACACCTCACCCCATCCCTAGGAGAAGGTATATCTCTAGTAAACATTACACGAGTTATCCCTTGTGACACCTCACCCCATCTCTAGGAGAAGGTATATCCCTGGTTAACTTTATCCTAGTTATCCCTTGTTTCGTCTCGCCCTTCAGTCTAATAATAATTTATTGTTTGACTTGTACTAGCTTACCTCTTCCTAAGAATATCAATAATTAAAATAATAATAATAATAATAATAATAATAATAATAATAATAATGCAGTGACTAGGGTTGTACCATACTCTTGGTTATAATTTCAACAGTATAGTGGAGTACTCAGGTATTGTATGACTCAGAAGGGTTTAGCATCTAATTTTAATCGTAATGCTTTATGAATATGAAATGGTAGCCTGGTAAATGTTTTGCACTCTGGCATGATTACTGGTCTCTTCTTCCTGTTTTTTTTAAGACGTTATATGAGAGGTAAATCTCACCAACTTACGTTCAGTATACACCTACCTCGACGCATCCGATGTTTCTTAATAATTATTATGTAATATTTCCGTGTTAATTTGGGAGGCCGGGTCGTAGGCTGGACCAAATTAAAACGAGAGAAACCTCGGTGTGAGATTGGCCGATCTGACTGTGAGGGGGGTAAACAACGTTGTATTGATGGACATCATGGTCATGAGGTGAAACATCAACGTGTTATTGATGGACATCATGATTATGAGGTGAAACATCAACGTGTTATTGATGGACATCATGATTATGAGGTGAAACATCAACGTGGTATTGATGGACATCATGATTATGAGGTGAGACATCAACGTGGTATTGATGGACTTCATGATTATGAGGTGAGACATCAACGTGGTATTGATGGACTTCATGATTATGAGGTGAAACATCAACGTGATAGTGATGGACATCATGGTCATGAGGTGAAACCTAACATGAGATTGACATAGTGAATGTGAGGTAAACTTAAAGTGAGGTGAAACATGACTGTTCTAACTTTCAGTATGAGGTGAAACATGACTGTCCTACCCTTAAATATGAGGTGAAACATGACTGCCCTAACCTTAAATATGAGGTGAAACATGACTGCCCTAACCTTAAATATGAGGTAGAATATGAGTGTCCACCCTCATCCTTCCTTCACCCTGGATGCTGGCTCCAGACGAGCCAGCATCATTGCAGCCGCGCCGTTGCACCAGATCCACAGGTCCCCTTTAAGCTGGACAAGATGGCGGTGCTGTGTAGCCGAAGAACGCCCACTTCCACCCTGAGAATGGACTCCCGCAAACCTAAGAAAGAAGGGCCTCTGCCTCGGGCCATACCAACACCCTCCTTGACGGAAATGTCAATCTATCTACCTTTCTTGATTTGACTCTCGTTTCAACTTAGCTACAACCATGTACATATGTGTGTATGTATATATATGTGTGTGTGTGTGTGTGTAAATTATGTGTCAGTCTTTTATAAAGGCATATAAATCGTTTGTGTGTGTGTTTATATGATTGGGAATGAATTTGTAGTTGCTGAATGAATATTGTGGAGCGTTGAAACTTGCAGTGCACTTTGCAACTCTGGGGTAAATGGGTCTGTGTGAGAGAGGGGGACCCCTCTTTTTTTATATCCTAACAATTGCGACATCCTCCGCGCCCTCCCCTTTCAAACCAGTGCCTGTGTGAGTGCCAAGAGGACGTCATGGAGAGCGATTGGCACTGTGGATTGATCAGTTTGGAGAAGAGAGGGAGGGGGGAGCGGGGAGGGGGGTGTTTGGGGGTAGGAGTTAGAGGGGACGACTTGCCAGCCAAGAGAGAGAGAGAGAGAGCTACTGCGGCTTTCTCTTCGGTTTTGCTGTCGTTTTCACGATATAAAGTCGAGCCATATGGCGTGTTGAAAAAAAAAAAGCTCTGTGCAGAGCTTTATAAGTTGAGATTTATAAAGTCATCACACACACATACATCGAACATACAGACACACACGTTTCGCCCTGAACCTTCATCATGATGACTTTTTGAAACCACACAAAAGCGAAACGCCCTGGCAATAAAAGTTTACTTTACAGCGTGTGTCTCAGCGTGATAAAGGCGGTGTTAAGTGTAAGTGGTGGTCCACTTTAAACCTCGTAAAAGTGGCAAGTATCGAATGTGGGGCTCACAGTGTTATACTCCACCACTTTATGGCTACTGACTTCCTGATGGGATGGTACTGTGACGGTCTTGTGGTACTGTGATGGTCTTGTGGTACTGTGACGGTCTTGTGGTACTGTGATGGTCTTGTGGTACTGTGATGGTCTTGTGGTACTGTGATGGTCTTGTGGTACTGTGATGGTCTTGTGGTACTGTGATGGTCTTGTGGTACTGTGACGGTCTTGTGGTACTGTGATGGTTTTGTGGTACTGTGATGGTCTTGTGGCACTGTGACGGTCTTGTGGTACTGTGACGGTCTTGTGGCACTGTGACGGTCTTGTGGCACTGTGACGGTCTTGTGGTACTGTGATGGTCTTGTGGTACTATGATGGTCTTGTGGTACTGTGATGGTCTTGTGGTACTGTGATGGTCTTGTGGTACTGTGATGGTCTTGTGGTACTGTGACGGTCTTGTGGTACTGTGATGGTCTTGTGGCACTGTGACGGTCTTGTGGTACTGTGATGGTCTTGTGGTACTGTGATGGTTTTGTGGTACTGTGATGGTCTTGTGGTACTGTGATGGTTTTGTGGTACTGTGATGGTCTTGTGGTACTGTGATGGTTTTGTGGTACTGTGACGGTCTTGTGGTACTGTGATGGTCTTGTGGCACTGTGACGGTCTTGTGGTACTGTGACGGTCTTGTGGTACTGTGGTCTTGTGGTACTGTGATGGTCTTGTGGTACTGTGACGGTCTTGTGGTACTGTGACGGTCTTGTGGTACTGTGATGGTCTTGTGGTACTGTGATGGTCTTGTGGTACTGTGATGGTCTTGTGGTACTGTGATGGTTTTGTGGCACTGTGACGGTCTTGTGGTACTGTGACGGTCTTGTGGTACTGTGATGGTCTTGTGGTACTGTGATGGTCTTGTGGTACTGTGATGGTCTTGTGGTACTGTGATGGTCTTGTGGTACTGTGATGGTCTTGTGGTACTGTGATGGTCTTGTGGTACTGTGATGGTCTTGTGGTACTGTGATGGTCTTGTGGTACTGTGACGGTCTTGTGGTACTGTGATGGTCTTGTGGTACTGTGACGGTCTTGTGGTACTGTGATGGTTTTGTGGTACTGTGATGGTCTTGTGGTACTGTGACGGTCTTGTGGTACTGTGACGGTCTTGTGGCACTGTGACGGTCTTGTGGTACTGTGATGGTCTTGTGGCACTGTGACGGTCTTGTGGCACTGTGATGGCCTTGTGGTACTGTGACGGTCTTGTGACACTGTGACGGTCTTGTGGCACTGTGACGGTCTTGTGGCACTGATGTAGGGTACGTGAGGATGGTATCTAATTCCTTGGATCAAGAACTCTTCACCAGCTTTAAAACATTTCCTCCGTTTTATATTTGAGCAAAGGAGGTGTGGGTGTCAGATGAGGGAGAGTGCCATCTCGCTTATCTCCTGAAGTGCCACCACCAAACGGTGCCGTGCACCTGGCATGCTGGAGTGCCACTGTGATTTTCATGGTCAAACGTCCATTTATGAACGCATTCAACATCTAAATAACTCCAAACAGTTACCTCTCTTTACATTCTGTTTTGGTCTGGTTAACCTAAATTAACCTGGAGTTAATTATCCATAAGAATGTGAAACGGAAGTCTGTTAAATGTTTTGCACTCTGGCAAGATTACTGTTTTTTTTTTCATCTCTTAAACAAGGAAAATAGGAAATTTAATTATCTTATACTTTCCTCTTTATTTCTGAATGGGTTTATTCCTGTACTAATTCCTTTTCAACTGAGGTGGCCTGTTTTGAGACCTGGCCGCGGGGGCGATGACCCCCAGTACCATTAACAGAAGCAGTAGCCATAATATGATTTATTTCCGGGGGAGCAGCGAGGAGGTAAGACACACAATATCTTGGTAAGTAAACACGCTGGCAACTCAACTCTCTTGTGGGAAGCATCGTCAGTACTATCATAAGGAAGAGGTGGAACCGTAGGGGTCATACAGCGGCTGGGAAACGGGAGGTAATCAGAGTGAATTTAAGGAAGGCGAAGATGGATGCAGTTCGTGAATCAAGAGCCCGTCATCAGTAAGAAGATACCTCTTTGAAGGGTGTTATGGAAGGTGTGGTGCTTCAAGACACCTTGAAGGGTTGTGGAAGGTGTGATGCTTCAAGACACCTTGAAGGGTTGTGGAAGGTGTGGTGCTTCAAGACACTTTGAAGGGTTGTGGAAGGTGTGGTGCTTCAAGACACCTTGAAGGGTTGTGGAAGGTGTGGTGCTTCAAGACACCTTGAAGGGTTATGGAAGGTGTGATGCTTCAAGACACCTTGAAGGGTTGTGGAAGGTGTGATGCTTCAAGACACCTTGAAGGGTTGTGGAAGGTGTGATGCTTCAAGACACCTTGAAGGGTTGTGGAAGGTGTGGTGCTTCAAGACACCTTGGAGGGTTGTGGAAGGTGTGGTGCTTCAAGACACCTTGAAGGGTTGTGGAAGGTGTGGTGCTTCAAGACACCTTGAAGGGTTGTGGAAGGTGTGGTGCTTCAAGACACCTTGAAGGGTTGTGGAAGGTGTGGTGCTTCAAGACACCTTGGAGGGTTGTGGAAGGTGTGGTGCTTCAAGACACCTTGAAGGGTTGTGGAAGGTGTGGTGCTTCAAGACACCTTGAAGGGTTGTGGAAGGTGTGGTGCTTCAAGACACCTTGAAGGGTTGTGGAAGGTGTGATGCTTCAAGACACCTTGAAGGGTTGTGGAAGGTGTGGTGCTTCAAGACACCTTGGAGGGTTGTGGAAGGTGTGATGCTTCAAGCTGTCTGCTCAGTTCGTCAAGAACTCTCCAATAAAAGGTAATCTCTGCATCCAAAGATTTAAGTTGAATGTAATCCTAACAATCTCCGAATTAGAAAGGGGATTGGCTGAGTATTTCTTCGTGTGAGAGGTGTGGATACATTGTGCGAAACTTTCTGCGAGAGAGAGGCATGTATTGATGCAGGTGTGCATGTGAGATAGGTATGAACTGAGAAAAGATTTCTGTGCATGCAAGAAAAGTTCGGATTAGATCGGGGTTTCTTCTTGTTAAAAATGTGAGTTAGACGAGGATTGAGACAGGTGTTGAAGGAAGGACATGTGTATGTGGGAGGTGTGGATGAGACAAGGATTTCTACACATGTTGAAGGTGTTAGCGCAGGTTATTTGAGGTGCCGCTCGTGGCGGCCTAAGATTACCACCATACATCATGCTGACACATTAGTATCTTCAGGCGATAACAATTTCTCTTAAGAACTCTGCGTCGTCTCGCAGGAGAAGTTAATAAATCTGATATATTCACCGCCGGATATCAGCCTTTTTGAGACTACCCTGAGGTCCCTGACCGCTTGTGCCTTGTGATAAGATTCCGGCTACTCTCAGGTCCCTGACGTGTACATATATACGTGTATATGTAATATATATATATATATATATATATATTTTATTTATTTTTATTATCACACCGGCCGATTCCCACCAAGGCAGGGTGGCCCGAAAAAGAAAAACTTTCACCATCATTCACTCCATCACTGTCTTGCCAGAAGGGTGCTTTACACTACAGTTTTTAAACTGCAACATTAACACCCCTCCTTCAGAGTGCAGGCACTGTACTTCCCATCTCCAGGACTCAAGTCCGGCCTGCCGGTTTCCCTGAATCCCTTCATAAATGTTACTTTGCTCACACTCCAACAGCACGTCAAGTATTAAAAACCATTTGTCTCCATTCACTCCTATCAAACACGCTCACGCATGCCTGCTGGAAGTCCAAGCCCCTCGCACACATATATATATATATATGTATATATGTATATATATATATATATATATATATATATATATATATATATATATATATATATATATATATATATATATATATGAATTCGCAAGAGCAGGCGAAATATACACAAACACTGATTGGTAAAGCACTGCGTACCTTGTTCCAAGGTTCGTAGGTTCGAGTCTCCTTCAGCCAGAGATCAGTGTTTGTGTATATTTCGCCTGCTCTTGCGAATTCCTTGTGTATATATATATATATATATATATATATATATATATATATATATATATATATATATATATATATATATATATATATATATAATTAATATGCACTACAATCGGAAACAGGCGATGTTAACAATGCAGAAGAAGTCACACAAGTCTTTGTCAAGTGGTGTTGGTGTTTTATCGGACAGAACACAAGACTAGCAGGGAAGTCTTCACTGATGAACATGGAGCTCCGAGGTGACCTTACATCATGATGCCAGCCAACCAAGTTCACTCTTACACGAATTCCACTGTACCAGCACTGTCCCATCAACTGCGTCAGTTGAAATATTCATTTATTTCTTAATTTTAAATTAGGCTGTGAGTGAACTTGCCGACATAAAAGAGAGAATATTACACCATAGTTGACACTCCATTGGTGTTATCACCGTCTATAGTTGAACAGCGCAGATATCAAGAGATATTAACAGATATCAACAAACTTGAAGGACAAGTCTCATTACACCTGATGCTCTTCAAAGTATGAACGGTATATGTATATCCACAATCCATTTAGATAGATGGACAACCCCTCTACCAAACCCCATTTACCTTACTCTCCTTCCCTCTACCCCTCCCCTTTACCTCATCTCCTTCTACCCCTCCTGGCCAGCCGACCGTGAGAGACCCCGGGGAGGTAATGTGTGCGGGGAGCCAAGTACACCTTTAAGGGATTTAACACTGTGTGTTAGTGTGTGTGTGTGTGTGTGTGTGTGTGTGTGTGTGTGTGTGTGTGTGTGTGTGTGTGTGTGTGTGTGTGAGTGTGTGTGTTAGTGTGTGTGTGTGTGTGTGTGTGCGTGTTAGTGTGTGTGAGTGTGTGTGAGTGTGTGTGTGTGTGTGTGTGTGTGTGTGTGTGTGTGTGTGTGTGTGTGTGTGTGTAAGTGCGACAGAAAGGGTACCTCAGCAGTGTAGCCATATACCAGTCACTATTACGACCCACCCTTCGTCACGACCTGCTCTGGTCTACTACCACCCTCCATCACGACCTGCTCTAGTCTACTACCACCCTCCATCACCACCTGGTCTAGTCTACTACCACCTCCACGACATGTTCTAGTCTACTACCACCCTCCATCACCACCTGGTCTAGTCTACTACCACCTCCACGACCTGTTCTAGTCTACTACCACCCTCCATCACCACCTGGTCTAGTTTACTACCACCCTCCACCACCTGGTCTAGTCTACCACAACCCTCCATCACCTGGTCTAGTCTACTACCGCCCTCCATCACCTGGTCTAGTCTACTCCCACCCTCCACCACCTGGTCTAGTCTACCACCACCCTCCACCACCTGGTCTAGTCTACTCCCACCCTCCACCACCTGGTCTAGTCTACCACCACCCTCCATCACCTGGTCTAGTCTACTCCCACCCTCCACCACCTGGTCTAGTCTACCACAACCCTCCATCACCTGGTCTAGTCTACTACCGCCCTCCATCACCTGGTCTAGTCTACTCCCACCCTCCACCTGGTCTAGTCTACTCCCACCCTCCACCACCTGGTCTAGTCTACTCCCACCCTTCACCACCTGGTCTAGTCTACCACCACCCTCCACCTGGTCTAGTCTACTCCCACCCTCCACCACCTGGTCTAGTCTACTCCCACCCTCCACCACCTGGTCTAGTCTACTCCCACCCTTCACCACCTGGTCTAGTCTACCACCACCCTCCACCTGGTCTAGTCTACTACCACCCTCCACCACCTGGTCTAGTCTACTACCGCCCTCCATCACCTGGTCTAGTCTACTCCCACCCTCCACCTGGTCTAGTCTACTCCCACCCTCCACCACCTGGTCTAGTCTACTCCCACCCTTCACCACCTGGTCTAGTCTACCACCACCCTCCACCTGGTCTAGTCTACTACCACCCTCCACCACCTGGTCTAGTCTACTACCACCCTCCATCACCACCTGGTCTATCCTGAGACAACCTCATCCTAAATTGGTAATCCTTTACAATCTGCAATGCTGTAAGGACATGAGTTGATGACTAGCTTCAGTCTTTCTCTTACTGTTACATCCCGACCCGAGGCCAGACTTGTTGACTCTAATCAACAAGGCTGTTGTTGCCAGCAGCCCATAGATCTACATACCCCATGGCTACTTTGACACATTTTCCAGGAATTGTGGCAGTTTCTTCTTAAAATCTCGTAACTGGTTGATAGGGCTTGTAGACAGCAACCCTCCAGGGAGGTACTACCCTTCTCTTATGTGTGTGTGAAGAGGAAACGTAGTGTCTTATGAACATGTAAGATGAGAGGTAAACCTTACACACTTCTGTGTAGGTGGGTACTTAATGGAGATATTGGAGTAAGGAATACACTCGTTGGACAGCTTGGTAAATAGTCGTGAGGGGATGATAGCCCAGCCTACCTGGGCTATGCCTGAGGTCCAAGTGAGAGGAAGTGCCTCTCCCACACTGCCAGAGAGCCTAGCTGAACAGGGAGCTTATATATAATATAGCTGGTACTATGATATACTACACAAGTATAAAACACAGGAATTCAGTAATACTACTGACACTTCTACGTGCCTCTATTATCTTCTTAGGCTCTCACTACTTCTTAATCCTCTAATATTTCCTGTCAGATCAGGAGACCCGGTCTGAGACTGGGCCACAAGGGGTGGTGGTCCTCAGAATCGTTATCAGTACAGAAACCTTTTTACTGCTAGGTGAACATGGCTGGCAGGTGCAAGGATGGTTTACATTAAACCTATATTCCCTCGTGGGTCGTGTCTGGGTCCTTTTAATTTTCTGTAGAGCTCTTTACCACCTAGCTACGAGGCAGGGAAGGCAGGCAAAGCTCTCTAGAGGGGTGTAGAGCTCTCTACCACCGAGCTACGAGGCAGGGAAGGCAGGCAGAGCTCTTTAGAGAGGTGTAGAGCTCTCTACCACCGAGCTACGAGGCGGGGAAGGCAGGCAGAGCTCGCGGGCTGACATGGAGCAATGCGTGTAACGCCTTGTGGAGTTCAGAGGCATGGAGGCTATCTGATGTCTTCTGAGTGGCAACGTTTACCAGAGATTATCATACAATGGTGACCCACGTCGTCCACATGTCAGGTCAAGAATGTCACCTGGGCCAAGTGTTGTCTCCCGTCACCTCTGTCTCCCCCTCCCTCCTAAGACAACCATGAGCCAAGCCTTGGCTCACGTATTTGTCTCCCCTAAGACACAGTCAACTATGACTACCACTTACGGTACTCAGTTCTGACGAACATAGTGTTACCTCAAATTTACGCCCTTACCTTTGATATACCATTGATGAGTTCCGAGAGTTTTTCTACTCCTGGAGCCCGGCCATGGGCCAGTCTGGTGCTTGTCTGGTCAACCAGACTGTTGCTTTTGGTGGCAGGGGGTCATTGCCTCCCGCTGTCTGGTCCCAAACTAGGCTTCCCAGGTTGTAGAATTTGAGGTTGTCAGTCCCTCGGCCTGGAGAAGTTCAGTTCCATAGTCAGGAACTATCTGAAGATCAAGCGACAGTGCGGAGACTTAAATACTGTCGGAAGGAGAGGTGCAGGGTAGTAGTAGTAGTAGTAATAGTAGTAGTGAGAGGCAACTGAGAGGTCATGTCCCTCTCAGATCCATCCCTTCTCACTTGAAAAGCTTGTTCAAGGTGTTTTCTGTACCAAGATGCCACGTGTTGCAGTGTCTGACAAGATGAACATCAAAATGGTATACAATACCGACAGGTTGTTAGGTAAGACACATATGCAACAGTTAGACAACTTTATTCCGAAACGTTTCGCCTACACAGTAGGCTTCTTCAGTCGAATACAGAAAGTAGGCAGGAACAGTAGAGATGTGAAGACGATGTAATCAGTCCATCACCCTTAAAGTCGTAGAATTTGAGGTTGTCAGTCCCTCGGCCTGGAGAAGTTCAGTTCCATAGTCAGGAACTATCTGAAGATCAAGCGACAGTGCGGAGACTTAAATACTGTCGGAAGGAGAGGTGCAGGGTAGTAGTAGTAGTAGTAATAGTAGTAGTGAGAGGCAACTGAGTCTAACTGTCTAACTGTCTAACTGTTGCATATGTGTCTTACCTAACAACCTGTCGGTATTGTATACCATTTTGATGTTCATCTTGTCAGACACTGCAACACGTGGCATCTTGGTACAGAAAACACCTTGAACAAGCTTTTCAAGTGAGAAGGGATGGATCTGAGAGGGACATGACCTCTCAGTTGCCTCTCACTACTACTATTACTACTACTACTACTACCCTGCACCTCTCCTTCCGACAGTATTTAAGTCTCCGCACTGTCGCTTGATCTTCAGATAGTTCCTGACTATGGAACTGAACTTCTCCAGGCCGAGGGACTGACAACCTCAAATTCTACGACTTTAAGGGTGATGGACTGATTACATCGTCTTCACATCTCTACTGTTCCTGCCTACTTTCTGTATTCGACTGAAGAAGCCTACTGTGTAGGCGAAACGTTTCGGAATAAAGTTGTCTAACTGTTGCATATGTGTCTTACCTAACAACCTGTCGGTATTGTATACCATTTTGATGTTCATCTTGTCAGACACTGCAACACGTGGCATCTTGGTACAGAAAACACCTTGAACAAGCTTTTCAAGTGAGAAGGGATGGATCTGAGAGGGACATGACCTCTCAGTTGCCTCTCACTACTACTATTACTACTACTACTACTACCCTGCACCTCTCCTTCCGACAGTATTTAAGTCTCCGCACTGTCGCTTGATCTTCAGATAGTTCCTGACTATGGAACTGAACTTCTCCAGGCCGAGGGACTGACAACCTCAAATTCTACGACTTTAAGGGTGATGGACTGATTACATCGTCTTCACATCTCTACTGTTCCTGCCTACTTTCTGTATTCGACTGAAGAAGCCTACTGTGTAGGCGAAACGTTTCGGAATAAAGTTGTCTAACTGTTGCATATGTGTCTTACCTAACAACCTGTCGGTATTGTATACCATTTTGATGTTCATCTTGTCAGACACTGCAACACGTGGCATCTTGGTACAGAAAACACCTTGAACAAGCTTTTCAAGTGAGAAGGGATGGATCTGAGAGGGACATGACCTCTCAGTTGCCTCTCACTACTACTATTACTACTACTACTACTACCCTGCACCTCTCCTTCCGACAGTATTTAAGTCTCCGCACTGTCGCTTGATCTTCAGATAGTTCCTGACTATGGAACTGAACTTCCCAGGTTGTCTTGGAGCTTACAGGATGAAAAGACGACCATAAAATGACGTGAAAGTCATATCTGTGTGGAGACTGAGAGGTCGCTGAGCGGGGAAACGACACATGAAGAGTGTGGAGGGGACTATGAGAGGTCGCTGAGCGGGGGAACGACACGTAAAGAGTGTGGAGGAGACTGAGAGGTCGCTGAGCGGGGAAACGACACGTAAAGAGTGTGGAGGAGACTGTGAGAGGTCGCTGAGTGGGGGAACGACATATGAAGAGTGTGGAGGGGACCATGAGAGGTCACTGAGCGGGGAACGACATATGAAGAGTGTGGAGGGGACCATGAGAGGTCGCTGAGCGGGGAACGAATGTGGAGGGGACCATGAGAGGTCACTGAGCGGAGGAACGACACGTAATGAGTGTGGAGGAGACTGTGAGAGGTCGCTGAGCGGGGAAACGACACGTAAAGAGTGTGGAGGAGACTGTGAGAGGTCGCTGAGCGGGGGAACGACACAGGAGTGATATTTTTAGTGGTGACTGGGCCAGCACTGTCACTTGGGATCAGCCTTCACACGACGCTTCCTTGACACTCGCTCCAAGCTTTTTATATCTCTCTCTTCCCTACCTGAACTAGTGGATGCTGCCGGAGATCTCTGTGTTCTGGTGATGCAGCTGATGTGGTGGTGGTCGTGGTCGTAGACTGGTGGTGTTTGTGGTGGCATTGTTGTGGTGTAGTTTTGGTTTACCTGTTTATTTTAGCAGTCAGAGCTCCTGGCCCCTCCGTTTTTACTGATTCCTAATCTCTAAGGCCCCTATCATATCTTCTCTTTTAAAGTATAACAAATACAAGGAGGTACCACCTCTAAAACTTTACTGGTAGTAGGTTGGTAGACAGCAACCGCTCAGGGAGGTACTACCGTCCTGTGGTAGTAGGTTGGTAGACAGCAACCACCCAGGGAGGTACTACCGTCCTGTGGTAGTAGGTTGGTAGACAGCAACCACCCAGGGAGGTACTACCGTCCTGTGGTAGTAGGTTGGTAGACAGCAACCACCCAGGGAGGTACTACCGTCCTGTGGTAGTAGGTTGGTAGACAGCAACCACCCAGGGAGGTACTACCGTCCTGTGGTAGTAGGTTGGTAGACAGCAACCTCCCAGGGAGGTACTACCGTCCTGTGGTAGTAGGTTGGTAGACAGCAACCACCCAGGGAGGTACTACCGTCCTGTGGTAGTAGGTTGGTAGACAGCAACCTCCCAGGGAGGTACTACCGTCCTGTGGTAGTAGGTTGGTAGACAGCAGCCACCCAGGGAGGTACTACCGTCCTGCCAAGTGAGTGTAAAACGGAATCCTGTAATTGTTTTACATGATGGTAGGATTGCTGGTGTCTTTTTTCTGTCTCATACACATGCAAGATTTCAGGTATGTCTTGCTACTTCTTCTTATACTTAGGTCACACTACACATACGTGTACAAACATATATATACACACACCTCTGGGTTTTCTTCTATTTTCTTTCTAGTTCTTGTTCTTGTTTATTTCCTCTTATCTCCATGGAGAAGTGGAACAAAATTCTTCCTCCGTAAGCCATGCGTGTTGTAAGAGGCGACTAAAATGCCGGGAGCAAGGGGCTAGTAACCCCTTCTCCTGTATATATTACTAAATTTAAAAAGAGAAACTTTTGTTTTTCTTTTTGGGCCACTCCGCTTTGGTGGGATACGGCCGGTTTGTTGAATATATATATATATATATATATATATATATATATATATATATATATATATATATATATATATATATATATATATATATATTTTTTGTGTGTGTAATTTTTTTTACTAAACTGTGAGAGGCCAGGGTTCGACCCCACGATACATTGTCTCGCCTCAAGAGACACAATGTGCATGTCACCTTATCCACTCAACCATCTATCCTACAAAGATCACGCACCCACAAGTGCTAGGTATTGTTCGTGATCCGAGGACACTGGTGGCAGTGGTATGCTCTAGGATTAATTTCAGCCTCCTCCTGTTTGAATACCCGCCTGGTTTCATTGATATATAATCTGGCGACAGGAGAGGTAAAGAAGTTTAAAGAAGGTGGAGCAGATTATATTCATGAAGATTGAGGGACTGATCACCTCAAACTACCACCTCATGTCTTCCACACGTCTCCAGTATAATTGTCTGTACTGGACTGACAAAGCTACTGGTTGGCGAAACGTCTCCTTACTAAAGATACTTAGGCGTTGTACGTGGGTTTTATTTATTTAGTTGCCAGCTTTGTTTATTGTATTACACACCAGAAATACCAAAGTCCAAGCACTGAGCCTTGAGTGACCCCACTCGTCACACTTCTCCCGTTTCCTGACAAACCTAACCTAACCTAGCCGTACCTAATCTAACCTAACGTAACCTCATCTAACCACTCGCCACCATTACAAACTTTTCGCATTATTCTCCAGGTATTCTCCTTCCTACTTGAGTACCTTCCTTGTGGTCTCCAGCGTTATGCTGTGCAAAATACTTAAACCATCCATCTCTTTTCGTGTGTTGTATTATAGAAGTGAAGACGGTGAGGTATGTACTCTTGAAGCCTATCAAGGGTAGCCTGCAGGTGTGGCAGAAGGGGAAAGCTGGTATCAACCATTTATATAATCCTTGTCTTGGGCCCAAGGTAAAACGTAAAATGGTGTTATTTATAGAGAAGAGAGGCCACAGGAGGGAGGGAGGGGTGCACTGTGGCTACATGAGGATTGGAGGGGCGCTTATGGCCACAGGAAGGAGGGGTGCCCCATTGGCACCGGTGGGTTGGAGGGGTATCCTATGACCACAGAAAGAGGAGAGGGGTACCCCATGGCTACTGGTGGAAGAGAGGGGTGGCCCTATGGCCACAAGAGGAAGGAAGGGGTGTCCCATGGTCACAGAAGGGAGGGAGGATGGCCCCATGGCCACATGAAACAGGGAGGGGTGTTCATGGCCACAGAATGAGGAAGGAATTGTGGTCGTGGCCAAAAATATGTGTAGACGAGGAAGATGGCCTGAGGACCACTGGCCACACCCTGGCTATGTAAATTTCTCACTGCTTATCTGAGGTCTGCTGGACCGGTAATCTTGAGAGCAGACCATCATGCAGACATAATCATGCACCTGTATTTTTTATACACGCAACTTTTATACGTTTATGTATTATATGTATATTTGTATGTATATATTTATCATAGCTGAAGCTTGTGTTGGTCGTCCAGGTGTAGAGCTTTGGTGAAGCTTTCCTGTTTCTCTTCTTCAGCTCCTCTTCTGAAGCTCTCTTCTTATTTTTTGAATTCTTCCTTTCCTGTACACTTGTGTGTGTGTGTGTATATATATATATATATATATATATATATATATATATATATATATATATATATATATATATATATATATTATATATATATATATATATATATATATATTTGAGTTTATACCTTGTCTTGATTCTTCCCTTTTTACTTCTCTCCCTGCGTCTCTCTCCTTTCCTGCGCCCCTCTCCCCACTTTCCCTTCTGTCCCACTATTGTTTTCTCCCCATTCCTTGGCAGTGCCTTCACCACCTGTTTCTCACTACTCCCTAATTCATACCCTGTTTATGGAATAGTTCCCTATTTCCAATTTCTATCTTCCCTTTCCACTCTGTAATACTTCCCCCTCTCTCTTATTTCCCCTTTCCTTTTCCATACTCTTGTATTATCTCCCCATTACCCATTCTCCATTTTCCGTACCTCCCATTTTCTATATCTTCCATATCTCCCGGTTTGATACCTTCTTATTCCCCCACTATTCCACTTTCTCTCCCCCTTCCCCTACCTTCCCACTTTATAATTCCCCCCTATTCCCCTCTCTGTCTCCCCTCTCTCCACCTTCCCATGACCAACTCCCTGATGCTATCAAACTAATAACTGTCTGGCAGCAATGGGTTATAAACACAGCATGCCTATAAATGCCTCATAAAATGCCTACTTTCCAAACAATGTGAAGGGTAGACTGTCAGATTGAATGAGAGGATAGCACTGGGGGTAGAGGATAGCACTTGGGGATAGCTGTCAGGACAAGCAGTATTTCTTATGTTATGTAGGTGGCGACATCCCACACGTTAGTTGCCAGTCACCTCACTATGTCATCCCATTAAATAGGGCGGAGTTTGACGGAGTTACCCCCTTCTTGTATGTAAAAAGGGAGGGGAAACTATAAAAAAATTCCTCTCAACCTGCTCACTACGTTAAGGAGGGTAAAGGGCTCTTGGTTCGGGGTATTGGAGCTGTTCTCCCAACGTTCCTGGGGTCGAACCTGGTTGCCTTCCATTTAACATGATCTGTATGATCCCTTGTGGATTTAGCGCCAGCTTGTGTATGTAATAATCTGTATTGTAATTAGTGGCATTTCTCTCTGTTATAATATTGATACAAATAAGTGAATAATTTATTATTATTATTATTATTATTATTTATTCTTGGAAGTGCTAAACCCGTATGAGTTTAGGAGGAGGGGTGGAGATATGTTGCAGTTTTTGAACTATGGTATCAACACCTCTCTGGCCACCCTGCAATGGTGGGAGACTGTCGATGTGTTAATAATAATAGTAGTAGACACAGTGATTATATAACATTCCAGCAGGTACTGGAGTGTCTTACACAGTATATAACATTCCAGCAGGTACTGGAGTGTCTTGCACAGTATATAACATTCCAGCAGGTACTGGAGTGTCTTGCACAGTATATGACATTCCAGCAGGTGCTGGAGTGCCTTACACAGTATATAACATTCCAGCAGGTACTGGAGTGTCTTACACAGTACATAACATTCCAGCAGGTACTGGAGTGTCTTACACAGTATATAACATTCCAGCAGGTACTGGAGTGTCTTACACAGTATATAACATTCCAGCAGGTACTGGAGTGTCTTACACAGTATATAACATTCCAGCAGGTACTGGAGTGTCTTACACAGTACATAACATTCCAGCAGGTACTGGAATGTCTTACACAGTACATAACATTCCAGCAGGTACTGGAGTGTCTTACACAGTACATAACATTCCAACAGGTGCTGGAGTGTCTTACACAGTACATAACATTCCAGCAGGTGCTGGAGTGTCTTACACAGTACATAACATTCCAGCAGGTACTGGAGTGTCTTACACAGTATATAACATTCCAGCAGGTGCTGGAGTGTCTTACACAGTACATAACATTCCAGCAGGTACTGGAGTGTCTTACACAGTACATAACATTCCAGCAGGTACTGGAGTGTCTTACACAGTATATAACATTCCAGCAGGTACTGGAGTGTCTTGCACAGTACATAACATTCCAGCAGGTACTGGAGTGTCTTACACAGTACATAACATTCCAGCAGGTACTGGAGTGCCTTACACAGTACATAACATTCCAGCAGGTACTGGATTGTCTTACACAGTATATAACATTCCAGCAGGTACTGGAGTGCCTTACACAGTACATAACATTCCAGCAGGTACTGGAGTGTCTTACACAGTACATAACATTCCAGCAGGTACTGGAGTTGTCTAACATTTTTACCCCCTGGATGCCACCCACAACAGTGGGCTAACGCACAGGTCACAGTTTTTATTGCTCGGTGGGCAGAGGTCGGAAGGGTGTAAGGAAGCTTGCCCAAGTATTTGTCTGCTAGGGATGAGGGTGGATGATTAGGGTGGGTGGGCGTGATAGTGGGTGGGCAGTGGTAGTTTGGGTGGGATTTACTGCCATTACTGTCTCCTGTTATGTGGTTCCTTTTTCATGATGACTCATTGGTCCTTCAGTCTGATATTGTGGACTTTAAGTCTCTCTCTCTCTCTCTCTCTCTCCCCTTAACACAGGATTTTATAGGATTATTCTGAGTTCCTGCCGTTATTTACTAGTTACTAGTTTTTCCATACTTCATCTCATTTAAAAACCTTCGCTAGCATTGTCTTTATTCATTTTTTTTACTGTTACGAAGCGTGCAAATAGGAAACAGGATAAAAGCTAATTGTGGGTCAGAGATTTTATCTCTTTAGTTTACTTTCTTAGATTTTTATATGCTACACGAACATGTTTCAAACTTGAATGAATGATCTCAGGTGACGTGATATTCTTGAGAGTGTACTTGCTGTTTACTGCCCGTCTTGTGGTAAAACCGTGTGGAAGGCTTTTCTGAAATGACTGTTCCGTCCATTACGGGTCCAGGCGAGAGGCAAGACGCCTTCCATGGTTGCCCTATCTTCCCAGAAGTCGTAGATGAGGCCGGGGAAAGAGGCAAGCAATCTAAGACAGTGGCGCATGGTCAAGGTGAGAACACAATTGCCAGTAGTTTGCCGAGAGTCACTGGTGCCAAATTCGCTCATAAGTGCCAGCAGTGTCCAGTGCTACTACACCGCTGTTCTTGAATTTATCCAGTGTTGATGGCTAATACTAGAAGGCAGAAATAATAATAATTATTATTATTATTATTCCTCTGAGTCATACAAGGAACACAGTAGACATGAATGAATTAACACACAGTGCCACATAGGTTTGGCATGAGATCGGCAAGTACCAATAGCCTGATCGATTAGGCCGACAACCAAGACACTCAGTCTGAGACCTGGCCGCGGGGGCGGTGACCTCCGGAAGCCACTACAGGTAACCTACAGGTAAAGCGACTTTGTTTGAAGCCAAATTGACGGCCACAAAGAAACCAGACGTAAGGCAGCGCTGATAGATGCGAGCCAGACGTAAGGCAGCGCTGATAGATGCGAGCCAGACGTAAGGCAGCGCTGATAGATGCGAGCCAGACGTAAGACAGTGCTGATAGATGCGAGCCAGACGTAAGGCAGTGCTGATAGATGCGAGCCAGACGTAAGACAGTGCTGATAGATGCGAGCCAGACGTAAGGCAGTGCTGATAGATGCGAGCCAGACGTAAGACAGTGCTGATAGATGCGAGCCAGACGTAAGGCAGCGCTGATAGATGCGAGCCAGACGTAAGGCAGTGCTGATAGATGCGAGCCAGACGTAAGGCAGTGCTGATAGATGCGAGCCAGACGTAAGGCAGCGCTGATAGATGCGAGCCAGACGTAAGGCAGCGCTGATAGATGCGAGCCAGACGTAAGGCAGCGCTGATAGATGCGAGCCAGACGTAAGGCAGTGCTGACAGATGCGAGCCAGACGTAAGGCAGCGCTGATAGATGCGAGCCAGACGTAAGGCAGCGCTGATAGATGCGAGCCAGACGTAAGGCAGTGCTGATAGATGCGAGCCAGACGTAAGGCAGCGCTGATAGATGCGAGCCAGACGTAAGGCAGCGCTGATAGATGCGAGCCAGACGTGAGGCAGCACTGATAGATGCGAGCCAGACGTAAGGCAGCGCTGATAGATGCGAGCCAGACGTAAGGCAGCGCTGATAAATGTGAGCCAGACGTAAGGCAGTGCTGATAGATGCGAGCCAAACGTAAGGCAGTGCTGATAGATGCGAGCCAGACGTAAGGCAGTGCTGATAGATGCGAGCCAGACGTAAGGCAGTGCTGATAGATGCGAGTTAGAAATGATGCCAGTTGGTCAGCATACTTCCTCAGCAATCTTGAGCTGACCTTCTAAGAGCTCTTTTTATTGGTTCAAGGATTTAATTACACATACCTCAGTCTGGGTAAGCATTGTACACGTGTTTTATTTACTTGCTGGTTTTCTCAACCATAATAAGTGTAAGCCGGGCTTATACGGTTTTATTTTCACCTCCGATAACTTGGACACAGTTCTTACGGCCAGCAATGGAGGTTCCCTAGATGGGTCCCAGACACTTGCATCTGTCAGCGAAATGGTCAAGCAAGTAGGTCAGGTTTTTCTCGATTGCTGGTAATGACAGTTTCATTTTGTCTGTTTAGAGATAGGATGATTCTCATTCTCTCTCTCTCTCTCTCTCTCTCTCTCTCTCTCTCTCTCTCTCTCTCTCTCTCTCTCTCGCTCTCGGTCTCTAAGCATCACAAATTGCTATTACCACTCTCTCTACAACATTATACGCTGAGCTCTGGTTAAACAGAGAGGTAGCCTGAGGCAGGTTAAAACAGCCCTTGTGATCAGCGTCAGGCTACTCATTCATGAACTTGGGAGGGGCCGAGGTTATCATAAATTTCTTGTGGCCCCTCAGGCATCTCTCGGTGGTACCGGTCTGCGGCCAGGTACACGTTAGATTTTTATCCTTATATCTTAGCCTGGTGGGTACGGCCTCTGTTTGGACATCCTTACAAAAGCAACTCATTTGCAGATACGTGCCAGAAAAAAAAAACGCCCTTGCGTAAACAGGTAAAAAAAAAAATAGTATTGTCACGTGGTCGTCAGCGCAGCCATGTTCGCGCGGCGGCCATGTTTGTTGTGAAACTGTCTGGTGACGTCACGGCCGGTGATTTATGGCGGGCTGGGGGTGTTGGTTGCCACATGCTGCCACACGCCTCAACTCCACGCCACTGTTGTCCTATCTTCCGCTCCTCAGGGAACAGCTACGCTTCATTATTTTCCTCTAATGGACTGATCATAGGCGTTCTGACTTCATTTTGTTCACCTGATAAGAGAGCAGAGTCAATTTAGTAGCGTAGGTGTGACCTGTACGTGATGGCTGCTGGCTACCTCCTTTACACTACTCCAGTTTAGTTTTCTCCTCACAGGCTATAAATCCATTGTCTTTATGGTGATATTTTGAGGGGAAATATTTAAATACGTCGGGTTTCAGGCGTATTAGGCTGTGCGTATGATAAAACTGACAAAGGGTAGCGGCCGTTTGAGGCGGTTTGATTAATATCTTAAATGTTAGGTTATCGGCTAACAACGAGTCATGGTGCTTCTAACAAGCCAACACTCGTTAGTAAGTGCTTATGATAAGGTGGTTGTGCCTCGTTATCTCACAAGCAAGACTCATTAACCACAGCCTCCGCCTATCGAAGAAATCAGGGAAAGTCTGTAACCAAATTTTAACTAAGGCTAGTGTGTTAAAATGTTATCGGTATTTAGTTAATAATTATAATAATAATAATAATAATAATAATATACAACTTATACAGACCATAGCTGACATCAGTGACATACTACTATATAGAAAGCCGCTTGTTATGCTCAGCATTTCCCACAAATTAGGTCAGTTTTGTCCCAGGATGCGACCCACGCCAGTCCACTAACACCCAGGTACCTATTATAAACTGATGGGTGAACATGGACAGCAGGTGTCTTATGGAAACACGTCCCTAATGTTGTCCAGCCGTACTGGAGGAGATTCAAACTCCGCACCTCAGTGTGTGAGCCGAGTACACTTGTGATCCAGCAACTGGATACCAGTATTACTATTATTACCAGTACTGCTATTACCAGTTTATTCATTATTATTATTTGATTATTATTATTATTATTATTATTATTATTATTATTATTATTATTATTATTATTATTATTAAGATCTTCGTGTGATCATGTGAAATGGCCGCTTCTACAACACGTTTAAATTTATTGGGCTGGGAATTTCAAGTTAAGTGTGCAAGAGTGAGTTTTAGGGCGGCGACTGGCAGAATTTGCATACTCTAAATTAATCCCAATTGTGTAAAAAAATGTGGCAGTTTTTTTTTTTTTGGTGGGGGGGAGGGGGATTCAGCACTCTGGTTGCTTGTTAGTCCTGGTGGTGTTAGGTTGGTGGTTGAGGTTGTTGGTGTTGGTTGTTACATAGGAGGGGTGGTAGAGGCTTGTTAGGGGTGGATTTTACTTGGGAAGGGGTGGTAGAGGCTTGTTGGGGAGTGATTTTAACGTGGGGAGGCGGTGGTAGAGGCTTGTTGGGGGTGATTTTAACGTGGGGAGGGGGTGGTAGAGGCTTGTTGGGGATGGTTTTAACGTGGGGAGGGGGTGGTAGAGGCTTGTTGGGGATGGTTTTAACGTGGGGTGGGGGGTGGTAGAGGCTTGTTGGGGATGGTTTTTACCTGGGAGGGGGTGGTTGAGGCGTGTTGGTGCTGGTTA
>NC_091378.1:4664924-4674924 GCF_038502225.1 Cherax quadricarinatus
TATCCTGTTCCTTATTCTCATATCAGACATAGACAGAGATGTAAACCACAGCGCTGTATCATCCTTTGCAGACGATACTAGGATCTGCATGAGAGTGTCATCCATTGAGGACACGGCAAAGCTCCAAGAAGATATAAACCAAGTTTTCCAATGGGCAACAGAGAACAATATGATGTTCAATGAAGACAAATTCCAACTACTCCGTTATGGAAAACTGGAGGAAATAATAACTAGAACTGAGTATACTACAAACTCCAATCACACAATAGAGAGGAAAAGTAATGTGAGAGACCTGGGAATGGTAATGTCTGAGGATCTCACCTTCAAGGACCACAACAATGCCACTATCACATCTGCTAGGAAACTGATAGGATGGATAATGAGAACATTCAAGACAAGAGATGCTAAGCCAATGATGATCCTTTTTAAATCACTTATTTTTTCTAGGCTGGAATACTGCTGTACATTAACATCCCCATTCAAGGCAGGTGAAATTGCAGAACTAAAGAATGTACAGAGAACCTTTACTGCACATATAAGTTCTATCAAACACCTTAACTACTGGGAACGCCTGGAAGCACTTGACTTGTACTCACTGGACAGCAGGCGAGAGAGATATATCATAATCTACACCTGGAAGATTCTGGAGGGACTGGTCCCTAATCTGCACACAGCAATCACTCCATACGAAAGCAAAAGACTTGGCAGGCGATGCAACATACCCCCAGTGAAAAGTAGGGGCGTCACTGGTACACTAAGAGAAAACACAATAAGTGTCCGGGGCCCAAGACTGTTCAACAGCTTCCCACCAGCAATAAGGGGCATTATGGGAAGACCCCTGGTTGTCTTCAAGAGGGAGCTGGACAGATGCCTAAAGACGGTGCCGGATCAGCCGGGCTGTGGTTCGTACGTTGGATTGCGTACGGCCAGCAGTAACAGCCTCGTTGATCAGGCCCTGATCCACCAGGAGGCCTGGTCGTGGACCGGACTGTGGGGGCGTTGATCACTGGAATGCCCTCCAGGTAGACTCTAGGTACTCTGAAAGAATAGAGAAATTCCAAGCGCTTTCGTGACTACTCACATTATCATAGTTCCTCGATAATGTGTGTAGTCACTAAAGCGCTGGGACTTTCTCTATTCTTTCAGAGTGGTTGTTTTTCATATATATATATATATATATATATATATATATATATATATATATATATATATATATATATATATATATATATATAGTGTATATCTTTATTTACTATAAGTACATGTACAAGGTATACAGACCATATATAGAAAGCCATTTGTTATGCCGAGCATTGCGGACAAATTAGGTCTTTGTCCCAGGATGCGACCCACACCAGTCGACTAACTCCTAGGTACCCATTTTACTGATGATTGAACATAGCCGGTGTAAACACGCCCAGTGTTTCTACCCGCGCTGGGAATCGAACGCAAACCTTCGCCGTGTGAAGTGAGAACTTTAGCGATCAGGCACAAGTGGTATAGAAGATTCGGTGCCCACTACTGACACTGTGGTGGTACGTTCATTCCCAAGTGGAGTGTTGTTATTCAGTTGTGTCGACCTTTCTAGTTTTTATCTGTTCACTTCCATGCAAAAGTTATACAGATTTATGCAAAAAAAATATCTTCCAAATTTACCAAAGGTAAGATAAATTCTGATAATCATTTCCCAACAAATCCTGAGTCTCACCGGAAGCCTTAAGAACCTTTTAATAGCATGCATAAGAACATGAGAAAGAAGGAGCACTGCAGCGGGCCTACTGGGTCATCTAGCTAGTGGTTTCCACACCCGGAAATGGACAGAATTAAGGATCCAAAATGGAGCACTGAATAAGAAACGCAGGAAAACCTTCTCTTAGAACTAACTAAAGACTGTAGAAGACTTGAGAATAACATTGTCAGGAAGTGGTGCAGAGCTTAGATCAGTGGCAGGGTGAATAATGGGAAGTTTGAGAACAAGAAAAATGTCAATGATAACATTATTCAAATCATTTGTGATCTCTCGGTAAGAATATTGTTCATGTTGACGGCTCGGTTGAAGGCAGGAGAGATAGCACAGTTGGCAGAGGTGCAGAGATTGTTTACTGCCCACTTAGAGCCAGGAAAGTAGTTAAACGCCTCCTAGTACTCAATGTACTCTGGAGCGAGGAGAGAGATACACAATAGTATATACATGCAATATGGGAGGACTTATTAGCAGCTGTACACACTACCATAACAATGAACTGGAATGTGAGATGCAAAATAGACACAGTATAAATCATGGAGCCATTGTCACAGTAAGAGAACAATATGTCAACATCCGTGGTCTGTGATGAATGGTTTGAAAAACCGACAAGTTGAAGATTGAGACACTTATGCAATATATGGGAATCTTTATTCAGGAAACGTTTCGCCACACAGTGGCTTCATCAGTCCAATACAAAGTAGAAAGGCGTAAGGAGAGGAGGAGTTTGAGGTAATCAGTCCCTCAGCCTGGAGTCGATGTGTTCAGTCCATCAGTCTTGTAGAATGTACAGCATAGGGCCGTAGACGTGGCTTATATACTGTAGTGAGGCGAGGCGAAGCAGGTCGAAGTAGGTCTTCGTCCAAAGGTTGGAAAAGTGTTGAAGAATTCTTTGTAACAAGATCCCATGATGCTGCAGTGTCTGACAGTTGTGATGAATGGTTTGAAAAACCGACAAGTTGAAGATTGAGACACTTATGCTTATATACTACAGTATATAAGCCACGTCTACCGTCCCTATGCTGTCCATTCTACAAGATTGATGGACTGAACACATCGACTCCAGGCTGAGGGACTGATTACCTCAAACTCCTCCTCTCCTTACGCCTTTCTACTTGGAAGGAATGGTCCCAAATCTGCACACAGAAATCACCCCCTACGAAAGTAAAAGACTGGGCAGGCGATGCAAAATGCCCCCAATAAAAAGTAGGGGCGCCATTGGTACACTAAGAGAAAACACCATAAGTGTCCGGGGCCCAAAACTGTTCAACAGCCTCCCATCAAGCATTAGGGGAATTGCCAATAAACTCCTGGCTGCCTTCAAGAGAGAGCTGGACAGATACCTAAAGTCGGTGCCGGATCAGCCGGGCTGTGGCTCGTACGTCGGACTGCGTGCGGCCAGCAGTAACAGCCTAGTTGATCAGGCCCTGATCCATCGGGAGGCCTGGTCATGGGCGGGGGGGTTGATCCCCGGAATAACCTCCAGGTTGTATTGGACTGATGAAGCCACTGTGTGGCGAAACGTTTCCTGAATAAAGATTCCCATATGTTGCATAAGTGTCTCGATCTTCAATCCGTGGTCTAAGACTCTTCAACCTGATTACCTTATCTTATATATATAGTTCTGTCTTCAAGTTATGTCCTAGAATTTGCATTAATAAAGCCACTGGATGGCGAAACGTCTACATTAAAGATACCCAGATATTGTACGTGTGTTTAAATTTCATCTTGTCGGTATTGTATACCAATCATGAACATTAAAATGGTATAAAATACCGACAGGTTGTTAGGTAAGACACATATGCAACAGTTAGGTATCTTTATTTCTCGACTGAAGAAGCCTACTGTGTAGGCGAAACGTTTCGAAATAAAGATACCTAACTGTTGCATATGTGTCTTACCTAAAATACCATTCATGCACAACTCTTCAACCTGCTAATCAGAAATATTGCCTGAACAAGTGTAGAAGTTTTCAGGAGGAAACTGGGTCACTACCTCCACCAAGTGGCAGATCAACCAGGCTGTGATGAATATGTGGGTCAGAAGACGAGCATCAACAACAACCTAGCCCTAGACCAGACTGCGAGGGTAGGAAAACTCTAGAAACCAGTCGCATTATAACTCAAGAAAGCCCAGAATTATGGCTGAATTTCGCAAGGTTATAACGTACAGAAGTTAGCTAAAACACGTTTATCATTTACTGCTAGGTGAACTTACCCATATTCGTCCCATTTAAGAATCTAACCCGGGTCCGGTCAGTTGTGAGCTGAACATACTTCTGTTGGGTCTCCTCCAGTGCCCCCGTCAAACCAGTGCTTCTCTCCCACTGGGCCTCCTCCAGTGCCGGCCACAAGGTACTGCGCTATCGCAGTGGGGTCAGATATGTGGTCCTGCCTGTGGTCGCAGATGCTGCCCTGATAACCTGGACGAGACGAGCAAGACAGCGGTCTCCTCCCTAGTGAGACACACCACCACCTTCGCCACAGACAACGCCTCCCTTCCTCCCTCCCCACACTATCTTCTGTGACTCCACCTTCACAGACAACAGGCGTCCCTGCCTCCCCCTACCATCTGAAATACCTCCTCACCACAGACAAGAGGCATCCATGCCTTTCCCACCATCTTAGACACCCACCACCACCACCACCACAGACAGGAGGCGCCGCTGCCTCCCTCAGCCGTCCTCACACAGAATGGAGGGTAATTTAGCCTGTTTTCAAATTACACCTTTCGTTTTCTTGTGTATATAAGTGCATAAATTTTTGAACGATGTATGTTGTAAGTAGAAGCAGGAGACTTTCCTGAGCTATTAACCCCGAGGTTTAATAAACAAGAAAGCCAGGTAGTGTAGCTTACCTCCCGCAACTGTGTATTAACTCCCAGGTATCTGTTTTCTACAGGTGAACAGGGTCAGCAAGTGTCAGGAACCTTGCCCATACGTCTCAGTTCTGGTGATGGGCTCTTGATCTAAGAAATTGTCTCTGTTCTTCCCTTTGGATCTAACATGATTGCTTCCAATTTCCCAAATGCTTTAGCGTGTTGCTATTAATAATAATAATTATTATTATTTATTTCTTGGGGAAGCACAAAATTCTTAGAGGTCATCCAGCGTATGTTGATGTGGAGGTAAATTAATTTAATTCGAGGAAGGGGAATGTAATTTCATTTCCTTGGATAAAGAGGTCTCTGCCAGGGTCAAAGCACTCTCGTTTAAAATTCAGTATTGCAATAATTCTACTGTGGTTGTGAAGGTGGACATTGCGACCAGTGGATCACTTTCAGGTCAGCTGATCTTTCTTTTAAAGACCATAACAAGAAAGATCACCACAGCCAGGAAAATGACGGGGTGGGTATTGAGAACTTTCAAAACAAGGGAAATAATGCCGATGGTGACCCTTTTCAAATCGTTAGTGCTCCCTCACTTAGAATATTGCTGACGGCCCCGTTCAAAGCAGGAGAAATATCGGAGCTGGAACAAATAGAGATCGTTTAAGGCTCACATTGAGCCTGTAAAGCACCTAAACTACTGGGAACGTCAAGTCTTGAACATGTATTCATTGGAGGGGAGGAGAGAGAGATACGTGATAATATATACCTGGAAAGTACTCGAGGGCCTAGTCTCAAATCTGCACACTGCCATAACAGCATAATGGATTGAGAGATATGGGAGGAAGTGTAAAATAAACCCAGTGAGAAACGGGTGCGGTGGGCACAATAAGGAAACACTGTATCAACATCCGGGGTCCCAGACTATTCGACATCCTACCAGAAGATAACAGAAACACTGCTGGAACAAATGTAGAAGCCTTCAAGAGTAAACTGAACAACTATCTTCACCAGGTGCCAGATCAGCCAGGCTGTGATGGATATGTGGGGCAGCGGGCCTCCAGCAACAACAGCCTGGTTGACCAGGAAAGCACCAGACGAACCAGGCCCATGGCCGAAACTCTTCAAAGGAATATCAAAGGTACTAGTATTGTGAAGAGACAGTGTCTAGGTATGGTGGTACCTGGAGGTTACCTGGAGGTTATTCCGGGGATCAACGCCCCCGCGGCCCGGTCCATGACCAGGCCTCCCGATGAATCAGGGCCTGATCAACTAGGCTGTTACTGCTGGCCGCACGCAGTCCGACGTACGAGCCACAGCCCGGCTGATCCGGCACTGACTTTAGGTATCTGTCCAGCTCTCTCTTGAAGGCAGCCAGGGGTTTATTGGCAATTCCCCTAATGCTTGATGGGAGGCTGTTGAACAGTTTTGGGCCCCGGACACTTATGGTGTTTTCTCTTAGTGTACCAATGGCGCCCCTACTTTTTATTGGGGGCATTTTGCATCGCCTGCCCAGTCTTTTACTTTCGTAGGGAGTGATTTCTGTGTGCAGATTTGGGACCATTCCTTCCAAGATTTTCCAAGTGTAGATTATGATATATCTCTCCCTCCTGCGTTCCAACGAGTACAAGTCAAGTGCTTCCAAGCGTTCCCAGTAGTTAAGGTGCTTGACAGAACTTATACGTGCAGTAAAGGATCTCTGTACACAAGTGTAAGAGTGCCACTTTAGTAGGTATAAGAGAAACTCCCCTGCGCTACACAGAGTGAAAGGATGACACAAACACAGCTTGCTTGTAGCTTGTGTTTTCTTAAGTATTTTGCGTTGTACGTCATTATGTTACGGAGGTTCTGAAGCAAATGTCAGGTGTTTCCCGAGTGTAGTGTATTCTGTGAGTTTGGTGTACTGTGGGAGCCTGGCCCCTCAAGGAAGGTTCCTTGATGTTGGTGACGGGCTCTTGATTTAGGGAATTGGATCTGTGCTCCAGTTCCCCGAATTAAGCCTGAATACCTTCCACATCCCCCCCAGACGCTGTATAATCCTCCGGGTTTAGCGCTTCCCCCTTGATTATAATAATAATAATAATGTGGGAGCCTGAACTTAGGTACAGGCTTTCAAGAGGTTGATGGATCTGTACTTCTACCAAGAGCCGGATCAACCTGATTGTCGGGGCATTCTAAGAAGAAATTCTGCTTTCAGTCACAGTTGTCAAGAGTATATTGTGACAGACTTCACACATAACAGTGAATGATAAAGAAGTTGGTGGGACTGGTGGGCTAGACGTGACGGTGGGGTCTTGGGACTGATAGGTAAGACGTGATTGTGAGGTTTTGGGACTACTGGATAAGACGTGTTTATGGGGTCTTGGTATTGCCGCGGGGGCATTGACCCCCAGAAACATCGTTCAGGCATCCCATTTTCCAGGCGCTGATTGACCCTGCGATTACAACAGTCATTGAAATGATGTAAAATACCGACAGGTTGAAGATTAAGACGCATGTGCAACAGTTTGGTATCTTTATTGTTGAAATCTTTAGTCCATCGGCCCTGGAGAGAAAGCATTTGAGGTGGTCAGTCCCTCAGCCTGGAGAAGAGTTCAGCTCCATGGTCTGGAACGATACGAAGCTGGAACATGAGAACAGTCTTAAATACTGTCGAAGGTGAGGTGGATGATCTCGAAGACGTTGTAGGGGACGGGACCCACTAGTGGAAGTAAGAAGGCAGGTTCAATCCTTTATAATTCGTGTTCGATTTTTTCCATGTGAGATTTACCTGTTCAGCAGTCAGTATTTCTGGAAATTAAAACTAATTCCCTTGTCTGCCTTCGCCTGAGGCTTGTTCTGGACCGGATCGGGGGCAAAGGGCAGGATTAACTCACTCTCTTGTATTCTTCCGCAAGTGTCCAGGGTTAAGTCCCTTCAAGTAATGTTTCTGCATTTACTGATCTCGTAGTTGTTTCTCCTCACTCGAGAACTCTTCTTAAATAGTGGAAGATTTGCTAGAGGGTACCAAAAGCAGTGATGTCTACAGGGGGGAACGTTAATGTGATGGAAGGCTAGATGGAGGAACCCTAAAGCTGTGGAAGCTTGGATGGAGGATCATTTATGTGATGGAAGGATATGAGGACGAACCTCTAGGTGGTAGAATCGAAATGGAAAAAACTCAATGTCGTGGAAGCCTAGATGAAGGAATCTTTAGGCAGTTTAAGCCTTAAGGCGGTGGAAGCCTCGACGGGGGGCCCTAAGACCGGGTGAAGCCTGGAGTCGAGACCCTGAGACCGCCTGCTGAACCAAATACACTAGCCGAGAGTTCATAACCTTTTAAGAAGGTTCCGCGGCAATGACTACGATCCTAAACCAGACCACAAGTATCATAAAACGATAAACGGGCTTCGTAGGACAAGATGGCAGGCAGAGAGGCAGGCAGGCAGGCAGGAAGGTCAGATGTTGGACAAGCCTTTATTTTTTTCTTCCCCTGAAGACGTGTCGCTATTACCACCACTAGGAAGGTCGTGTAGCCACACCAAGAAGGTCGTGTAGCCACACCAGGAAGGTCGTGTAGCCACACCAGGAAGGTCGTGTAGCCACACCAGGAAGGTCGTGTAGCCACACCAGGAAGGTCGTGTAGCCACACCAGGAAGGTCGTGTAACTACTGTTTCACTCCTGGTTGTTGTTCCTTGATATTCTAGCCTGACCGAATGCAGTTCTAAATGAGAGTAAAACCATTATTTCGTGTAGCTTTTCATGTTGTTGTAATTACTACTACTAGAATGACTCAGTCTAATGCGCATCTGGTTTAATAGTATCGGTACTAGTAGTAGTAGTATGTAGGTGAGTTTGTTTTTTTGGCACACAGTGGTCCCGGGACCGCAGGAAGGTCCCAGGACCGAGATGTGGGTCTGGCTGTGGTTAGTGCGGTCTCTCTACCTGTCCTTCCCCAGCTCACTCACTCCTCACTGGAGTTGTTACACGTGTTCATGTCTACTGTCTATGTTAGTTAACTATACACAAAAAATTGACATTCCTGGTGAGAGAGAGAGAGAGAGAGAGAGAGAGAGAGAGAGAGAGAGAGAGAGAGTTACCATTTTGTCCTAGGCACATGTCGATTAGACACTAGGCCTGAGTGTGTGTGTGCTCGCCTATTTGTGGTTCCAGGGGTCGGTTCATAGCTCCTGGCCCTGCCTCTTAGCTAGTCGCTACTAGGTCCACTTTCTCCCTGTTCCAAGAGCCTTGTCGTACCTCATCTTAAAGCTGTGTGTGTGGATTCTGCCTCAACTATTTCAGTTTCCAGAGTGTGTGTGCGCGTGCTCACAGTTTTGCTTCTGGGGTCGAGTCACAGCTCCTAGTCCTGTCTTCCTACACCACATTGATCAGCATCATTGACCTTTGGCTTCCTGGGCCTTATCATATCTAATCTTGAAGCTGTGTATTGAGTTTGCCTCACATCACCCACTCCCTCATAACGTCATCAACCACGTTACTCCCTCACAACGTTACCAACCACGTTACTCCCTCACAACGTTACCAACCACGTTACTCCCTCACAACGTTACCAACCACGTTACTCCCTCACAACGTTACCAACCACGTTACCCATTTAAATTTTCACTTAAAAGAATATATTAAACCATTTCGTTAATTCATTTATCAGGAAAAATCATGTACGTAGAGTCGCGGGGGCTCACCGCCCCCGTGACCCGGTCCTAGACCAGGCCTCCTGGCCTGGGACCGGGCTGTTGGTATCAGCCGCACTCAGTGTATGCACCACAGCCCGGTTGATCAGGAACTGGCTCGGGGAACTCAATTCCTTCTTGAGCCTATAATGATTTTCTTTGTTGGTTATTTTTAACGACAATAACGGTAGTATTTACCTAAGAGAAAGCACAGTAAGTGTCCGGGGCCCAAGACTGTTCAGCAGCCTCCCACCAGGTATAAGGGGAATTACCAATAGACTCCCGGCTACCTTCAAGTAGCTGGACAGATAGTCCGCGATCAACCGAGCTGTCGTTCGTACGTTGGACTACGTGTGTAAAGCAGTAACAGCGTGGTTGATCAGGCCCTGATCCACCGGGAGGCCTGGTCAAGGACCGGGCCGCGGGGGCGTTGACCCCCGGAATACCCTCCAGGTAAACCCCAGGTAAAAGAGAAATTGTGCAGGGAGTTTACTGTAGTCCTGTCAGTGTGTGACACGTTTAACATAAAGCAGGAACACTGCAGCAGGCCTACTGGCCCATACTAGGCAGCTCTCGCTTCACACGGTGAGGGCCTGGGTTCGATTCCCAGCCAGAGTAGAAACATTGGACGTGTTTCTTTCCACCTGTTGTCTATGTTCCCCATCAGTAAAATGGGTACCTGGGTGTTAGTCGACTGGTGTGGGTCGCATCCTGGGACACTGACCTAAGGAGGCCTGGTCACAGACCGGGCCGCGGGGG
>NC_091378.1:4679924-4722424 GCF_038502225.1 Cherax quadricarinatus
TGTTGGGTGATGGCAGGGGTGTTGGGTGATGGCAGGGGTGTTGGGTGATGGCAGGGGTGTTGGGTGATGGCAGGGGTGTGGGGTGATGGCAGGGGTGTTGGGTGATGGCAGGGGTGTTGGGTGATGGCAGGGGTGTGGGGTGATGGCAGGGGTGTTGGGTGATGGCAGGGGTGTTGGGTGATGGCAGGGGTGTGGGGTGATGGCAGGGGTGTTGGGTGATGGCAGGGGTGTTGGGTGATGGCAGGGGTGTTGGGTGATGGCAGGGATGTTTGGTGATGGCAGGGGTGTTGGGTGATGGCAGGGGTGTGGGGTGATGGCAGGGGTGTTGGGTGATGGCAGGGGTGTTGGGTGATGGCAGGGGTGTTGGGTGATGGCAGGGGTGTTGGGTGATGGCAGGGATGTTTGGTGATGGCAGGGGTGTTGGGTGATGGCAGGGGTGTTGGGTGATGGCAGGGGTGTTGGGTGATGGCAGGGATGTTGGGTGATGGCAGGGGTGTTGGGTGATGGCAGGGGTGTTGGGTGATGGCAGGGGTGTTGGGTGATGGCAGGGGTGTGGGGTGATGGCAGGGGTGTTGGGTGATGGCAGGGTTGTTGGGTGATGGCAGGGGTGTTGGGTGATGGCAGGGATGTTGGGTGATGGCAGGGGTGTTGGGTGATGGCAGGGGTGTTGGGTGATGGCAGGGGTGTTGTGTGATGGCAGGGGTGTTGGGTGATGGCAGGGGTGTGGGGTGATGGCAGGGGTGTTGGGTGATGGCAGGGGTGTTGGGTGATGGCAGGGGTGTTGGGTGATGGCAGGGGTGTTGGGTGATGGCAGGGGTGTTGGGTGATGGCAGGGGTGTTGGGTGATGGCAGGGGTGTTGGGTGATGGCAGGGATGTTTGGTGATGGCAGGGGTGTTGGGTGATGGCAGGGGTGTTGGGTGATGGCAGGGGTGTTGGGTGATGGCAGGGGTGTTGGGTGATGGCAGGGGTGTTGGGTGATGGCAGGGGTGTTTGGTGATGGCAGGGGTGTTGGGTGATGGCAGGGGTGTTTGGTGATGGCAGGGGTGTTGGGTGATGGCAGGGGTGTTGGGTGATGGCAGGGGTGTTGGGTGATGGCAGGGGTGTTGGGTGATGGCAGGGGTGTTGGGTGATGGCAGGGGTGTTTGGTGATGGCAGGGATGTTGGGTGATGGCAGGGGTGTTTGGTGATGGCAGGGGTGTTGGGTGATGGCAGAGGTGTTGGGTGATGGCAGGGGTGTTGGGTGATGGCAGGGGTGTTGGGTGATGGCAGGGGTGTTGGGTGATGGCAGGGGTGTTTGGTGATGGCAGGGGTGTTTGGTGATGGCAGGGATGTTGGGTGATGGCAGGGGTGTTTGGTGATGGCAGGGGTGTTATGTGATGGCAGGGGTGTTGGGTGATGGCAGGGGTGTTGGGTGATGGCAGGGGTGTTGGGTGATGGCAGGGGTGTTGGGTGATGGCAGGGGTGTTGGGTGATGGCAGGGATGTTGGGTGATGGCAGGGGTGTGGGGTGATGGCAGGGGTGTTGGGTGACGGCAGGGATGTTGGGTGATGGCAGGGGTGTTTGGTGATGGCAGGGGTGTTGGGTGATGGCAGGGGTGTTGGGTGACGGCAGGGGTGTTGGGTGATGGCAGGGGTGTTGGGTGATGGCAGGGATGTTGGGTGATGGCAGGGGTGTTGGGTGATGGCAGGGGTGTTTGGTGATGGCAGGGGTGTTGGGTGATGGCAGGGATGTTGGGTGATGGCAGGGGTGTTGGGTGATGGCAGGGGTGTTGGGTGATGGCAGGTATGTTGGGTGATGGCAGGGGTGTGGGGTGATGGCAGGGGTGTTGGGTGACGGCAGGGATGTTGGGTGATGGCAGGGGTGTTTGGTGATGGCAGGGATGTTGGGTGATGGCAGGGGTGTTGGGTGACGGCAGGGGTGTTGGGTGATGGCAGGGGTGTTGGGTGATGGCAGGGATGTTGGGTGATGGCAGGGGTGTTGGGTGATGGCAGGGGTGTTTGGTGATGGCAGGGGTGTTGGGTGATGGCAGGGATGTTGGGTGATGGCAGGGGTGTTGGGTGATGGCAGGGGTGTTGGGTGATGGCAGGGATGTTGGGTGATGGCAGGGGTGTTGGGTGATGGCAGGGTTGTTGGGTGATGGCAGGGGTGTTGGGTGATGGCAGGGGTGTGGGGTGATGGCAGGGGTGTGGGGTGATGGCAGGGGTGTTGGGTGATGGCAGGGGTGTGGGGTGATGGCAGGGGTGTGTGATGATGGCAGGGGTGTTGGGTGATGGCAGGGGTGTTGGGTGATGGCAGGGGTGTTGGGTGATGGCAGGGGTGTGGGGTGATGGCAGGGGTGTTGGGTGATGGCAGGGATGTGGGGGTATGATAGAAGGGGTGTTGAATTGTGGGGAGAAGTGTGAGGTTGTGGGGAGGGAATGTGGAGTTGTGGTAGGGGGTGTGGGTGTTAGTGGGTAGCTGTTTGGGGGGTGGCTGGTCTGGTCTAACCTGGCCTGGCCTGGCCTGGCCTGGCCTGGCCTGGCCTGGCTGGACTGGTCTTGCCTAGCCTAGCCTAGTTGGATGGCCTGGACTAGCCTGGCTGGCTGGCTGGCCTGCCTGCCTGATCTGGCTGGCTGGCCGGCCTGGTGGACGTCTGGCTAGCTGATCTGGCCTGGCCTGGACTGGCCTGGCTGGCTGCTAGGCCTAAAGAGTTCAACACACGACTCTCGTTTAATTAAAACCCTCCATGATTTTTTCCCACCTGAGGCAGGTAACAAAGTGAGCGCTATTTTGACTTCAACATTTTTCCTTTTTTTGGTTGAGAGGTTCTTAACGACCTCTCTTATTGTATTTGTTGAGAGGTTCTTGACGACCTCTCTTATTGTATTTGTTGAGAGGTTCTTGACGACCTCTCTTATTGTATTTGTTGAGAGGCTCTTGACGACCTCTCTTATTATTGTATTTGAGAGGTTCTTGATGACCTCTCTTATTGTTGTACTTGTTGAGAGGTTCTTGACGACCTCACTTATTTTGTATAAGTGGGGCGCCACTTGTAATAAGTAAGTGGCAGCACATTAACATTACCACTTGCTTAGCTCACCAGGAGTCACAACTTACCCCGTCCACAGGATGGATATGTCGTACACAATAAACTAGCCACTACCATCCACAGGATGGATATGTCGTACACAAACTAGCCACTACCATCCACAGGATGGATATGAGGTACACAATAAACTAGCCACTACCATCCACAGGATGGATATGAGGTACACAATAAACTAGCCACTACCATCCACAGGATGGATATGAGGTACACAATAAACTAGCCACTACCATCCACAGGATGGATATAAGGTACACAATAAACTAGCCACTACCATCCACAGGATGGATATAAGGTACACAATAAACTAGCCACTACCATCCACAGGATGGATATGAGGTACACAGTAAACTAGCCACTACCATCCACAGGATGGATATTAGGTACACAATAAACTAGCCACTACCATCCACAGGATGGATATGAGGTACACGATAAACTAACCACTACCATCCACAGGATGGATATAAGGTACACAATAAACTAACCACTACCATCCACAGGATGGATATTAGGTACACAATAAACTAACCACTACCATCCACAGGATGGATATTAGGTACACAATAAACTAACCACTACCATCCACAGGATGGATATTAGGTACACAATAAACTAACCACTACCATCCACAGGATGGATATTAGGTACACAATAAACTAACCACTACCATCCACAGGATGGATATAAGGTACACAATAAACTAACCACTACCATCCACAGGATGGATATTAGGTACACAATAAACTAACCACTACCATCCACAGGATGGATATTAGGTACACAATAAACTAACCACTACCATCCACAGGATGGATATTAGGTACACAATAAACTAACCACTACCATCCACAGGATGGATATAAGGTACACAATAAACTAACCACTTCAGCGACAAAAACCCAGAAATCTGGCGTGTGGCTGGTTTAGTGCGGCAAGTATTAATAAAAACAACGTTGTGCCTGTAATACTAAAGAGACACGTTCCTGAACAAGGTTTTATTGCAACAAGGTTGTTTGAAGCAACACTTCCTGCAACGTACTGAGGGAGACCTGCACCGAGAACCTTTTATCTTTGTAATGAAGAAATTTGTGAAGAAGATTCCTTTCTTCCCAGAGAAATAAACTTGTGGCAATTTTAGATATTACACCAAGATAATGTGTATGTATTATCTCAGTCCACAGCAGGATTCGAACCTGCAAACTCGGCATCAAGAGTACTCTGTACTTTATCCACAGTCTCCTGCTGTTTACACACACACACACACACACACACACACACACACACACACACACACATATATATATATATATATATATATATATATATATATATATATATATATATATATATGTGTGTGTGTGTGTGTGTGTGTGTGTGTGTGTGTGTGTGTGTGTGTGTGTGTGTGTGTGTGTGTGTGTGTGTGCTGAATACGTAAAACTGGTCAATTAACAAGAACTCATTTAAAGTTAAATCCTTTCTAAAATTTTCTCTTATACGTTTAAAGATATATTTTTTTCATTAATGTTAATGTAAAAATTTATAATTTTGCACCAAAAGAATCTTAGAAAACTTACCTAACCTTATTATAACAAGAACAATTTATTTTAGCCTAACCCAACTAAATATATTTTAGATTTGTTTACAATAATTTAATACTAAACAAACACAATGAAATATATTTTTTTCGTTAGGTTCAGAATGATTTTGGCGAAATTATTGCATACACAAATTTTCGCTCTGTTCCACAAGGCACAGTACTCGCCCCCATCTTATTCCTTATCCTCATATCAGACATAAACAGAGATATACACCACAGCACCGTATCATCCTTTGCGGATGATACTAGGATCTGCATGAGGCTGTCATCTGCTGAGGACGCGGTTAACCTCCAAGAAGATATAAACAAAGTTTTCCAGTGGGCAACGGTAAACAATATGATGTTCAATGAGGAAAAATTCCAACTACTCCGTTATGGAAAACTGGAGGAGATAATAACTAGAACAGAGTATACTACTGACTCCGGCCATACAATAGAGCGGAAAAATAATGTAAGGGACCTGGGAGTAGTAATGTCTGAGGATCTCACTTTCAAGGATCACAACAGTGCCACGATCGCACGTGCAAAGAAAATGATAGGATGGATAATGAGAACTTTCAAAACGAGAGATGCCAAGCCCATGATGATCCTTTTCAAATCACTTGTTCTCTCTAGGCTGGAATACTGCTGTACATTAACATCTCCATACAAAGCAGGTGAAATCGCAGATCTAGAGAGTGTACAGAGATCCTTTACTGCACGTATAAGTTCTGTCAAGCACCTTAACTACTGGGAACGCTTGGAAGCACTTGACTTGTACTCGTTGGAACGCAGGAGGGAGAGATATATCATAATCTACACTTGGAAAATCTTGGAAGGAATGGTCCCAAATCTGCACACAGAAATCACTCCCTACGAAAGTAAAAGACTGGGCAGGCGATGCAAAATGCCGCCAATAAAAAGTAGGGGCGCCATTGGTACACTAAGAGAAAACACCATAAGTGTCCGGGGCCCAAAACTGTTCAACAGCCTCCCATCAAGCATTAGGGGAATTGCCAATAAACCCCTGGCTGCCTTCAAGAGAGAGCTGGACAGATACCTAAAGTCGGTGCCGGATCAGCCGGGCTGTGGCTCGTACGTCGGACTGCGTGCTGCCAGCAGTAACAGCCTAGTTGATCAGGCCCTGATCCATCGGGAGGCCTGGTCGTGGACCGGGCCGCGGGGGCGTTGATCCCCGGAATAACCTCCAGGTAACCAGGTATATGGCAAGATGAGCGTTGCTATTTAAGCCAAGATCGCAAGCTCTGCCTATTCGGCACGACATATATATGTATGTATGTATATATATATATATATATATATATATATATATATATATATATATATATATATATATATATATATATATATATATATATATATATATAATTGGGTGTGTGTGTGTGTGGCTTATATTTCAATAAGGAAGTCAGCAGAATGTGTATTGTGAAGGCAGGAAGGCTGCCTTCTACCCTGACTTTATGACTGATGTGGCGGCCATTGTTGCTGAAGAAAACGTGTTGTGTGTTGTGTAAGCTGACTCAAACCTGTACCATTGTTTACCTGCTTGAGTGGTAGCAGTAAGAGAGGGAAGGGAAGAGTGGAGGAGGGGGATAGTGAAGGAGACAGTGGGGGAGGAAGTGTGGGCATAGCGGGGGCGCCATCGGCAGCCATTGTGTGCAATATCGACATCCTTTTCTTTGGGTTCCACTGTTGTATTGTCCCGCGGTTTGTGTAATCACGGAACGTAGAACGGGAGAACGGGTGTTGGCCGTTCACCTCTTTCATTTACCCCTATAACAACTCTAATTTAACCGCACCCCTAGCCTAGCCTGCTATTAAGACCATTTACCCGGCAAATTCTTCCTGCTATGCATTCGCTGCAGCAATGGCGTCACTCACCAGAAACTCTTAAGGGTGGAATTTTTTTTTTTTGGGAACATCGTCATCGAGAAAGCTTCCGTTTTTTCCCCCATTGTCTTAGGTCTGACAGCGGGGTCTTTGTGCCCGTCGCTGCCTGCCGTGGGCCCCAACAACCTTTTAATTACTCTAATAGCTCCTTACACGTCCATTACACAACGTATGCACTCCCTGTTGTTCTACAATAACTAATATGAAAGCTCTTCCATCCACCGTCCCCCCCCCCTTCCTCTCTCCATTCCCTCAGGGCCAGAAAAAATCCACAGCGCCTCACAGAAGATCCTCTTCAGTACTCTCCGAAGCTTACCAAACTGCAAGATCCTATTTTTGTTATTCATAAAAAATATTATTTTTGTCATTATTATTATCGTTTTTGTTGTATAATTATTGTGATTATCATTTTTATTGTGTTATCGTTTATTATTATTATTATTATTGTCTGAGGAAATGATAGAGAGCTCTACATGGTAAGAAAGAGGAAGGTTGCTTTTATCGGGACGAGTTTTCGCTGTGTAGAGAGAGCTCTATCGCGTTTAGCCTTGATAAAGCTCTATGTTGCTCCCTTGAAGGAACTATGCTGATAAATTTGTCAAGTTAAAAACGAAATATACAACGAATATATAACGAATAATGATGCGTATTCCCATAACATATTCATTACATCGTTCGCTATTTTGCGCAATTACTGTGCGTAAGTTTCTAGATGATCCACTTAGGGAATTTAATGTTAGGAATTTAAAGGTAATTTAACAACCAACAACAGTGTTATATTGAGAGAAGGGTAACGTCTGGCAGCGGGGGGTCGAGGGAAGAGGAGAACGGTGCTGCAGAATTCGTTGGAAAGCGTACGCTGGTTGAGGGAGTGGACGGGTTGGTGGGCACGGAGATCTGGCTGACCAACTCTAGGGTAAGAGCTGGCCTCCAGTCAACACCAGAACGGTAATGTGGTGTTAATGTCGTGGTAATTCACCAGGATGTCTGTCTTGTGTGTGTATACTGAGAGAAACACTGTATCAGTAGGTTTGAAGCCCGGTTAACCAACCAACCTGGTTGATAGAGAGGACGTGTTAACCAACCAATCTGGTTTATAGAGAGGACGTGTTAACCAACCAACCTGGTTGATAGAGAAGACGTGTTAACCAACCAATCTGGTTGATAAAGAGGACGTGTTAACCAGCCAATCTGGTTGATAAAGAGGACGTGTTAACCAGCCAACCTGGTTGATAAAGAGGACGTCTTGACACGAGTCAAGTGACGATATTTGAACTGGAGTTTTTAATTACAATACCGATGTTTTCCACTAGCTTAATGGACTAATTCTTAAAAGAAAGGTTACATCTTATTAAAACGTCAGACCTTAAGTCCCATGACCCACTAGACTTCCGCTCTGGCGTAATTAATATTAATTAGTGGTCAGTAATTACTCTCTTCAAGTTGAATTGACGATTGATTAAATAACATCATTGCTTTTGTCAGTCTTTCTTCTCGTTCACTGATCAAACTAGGCAGGTGATATGCATATTATTATTATTATCATCAAAACTAAGCGCTAAAGCACCAGGGTCATACAGCGCCTCAGGGTAGAGTTAGTAAGGACATTGAGGAGTACTGAAGGAAGTATAATCTAAGGTTCTGCAATAAATCTGTTGCTCCCAAAAAGTCAAAGAACCAGGCTGTGTCGAAGATGGTGCCGTCAGTGAGGGAAGATACAGTAAGAGTGTTAGAGCGGTGACAACGTCGCAGTGAGGGAAGATACAGTAAGAGTGTTAGAGCGGTGACAACGTCGCAGTAAATATATATAGATAACACAAATAACCCGCACAGAGGAGAGAGAAGCTTGCGACTACGTTTCGGTCCGACTTGGACCATTTAGTCACCGACACGTCGTCTTAAGCTCCTCTCCTCTATGTGTGGGTTATTTGTGTATTGTTCCAGTCACTTTTTTTTTGTTCTGTATACATAGATTAGTTTATGGAGACGCTTTAGGTAAATAATTGGGGAGGGAAGGTGGTCAGTTTACGGGAACCTGGAAGATAATGAAAGATAACTGAGAGGTGTTACCAGCATCGTGTTGGGGGGAGGGGGATGCTGCTGGTGACGGTGTGTTCGATTCAGAGAATCCTCGCCAGGATTCCTTGGATCACATACGCTTACCTCCTACTTTCCAGGCACTCTGGGACCCTCATGGGTTTACCGTTTCCCTACGAATACAATAAACACGAAATCAGTGAACACGAAATTTAGTTAAAATATTTTTTTTTCGAGCCGTACGTGTGTAGCGTTTTTTGTAATATTGAAAAGGCATATTGTTTGACTTTTTTTTTTGTACGGGGTGAAGGGGGGTGTGGGGGCTGAGCGCCCCGGGAGTAACAATAGATGCATCTCACCTGTCACGCTCGTCACAGCTGAGACAATGGCGCATCATACTGATGAGAGGAAAACTGTGCTCAGCTGACAGCTGTAATGAGATGCAGCGGCCTGCTAATGACCACACCACACAATACTTCCACAATACCCACTCTAGCCACACAATACTCTAGCCACAATACAGTACTCTAGCCACACAATACTCTAGCCACCATACAGTACTCTAGCCACACAATACTCTAGCCACCATACAATACTCTAGCCACACAATACTCTAGCCACCATACAATACTCTAGCCACACAATACTCTAGCCACCATACAATACTCTAGCCACACAATACTCTAGCCACACAATACCCTAGCCACACAATACCCTAGCCACATAATACTCTAGCCACACAATACTCTAGCCACACAATACCTAGCCACACAATACTCTAGCCACACAATACTCTAGCCACACAATACTCTAGCCACCATACAATACTCTAGCCACACAATACTCTAGCCACCATACAATACTCTAGCCACACAATACTCTAGCCACCATACAATACTCTAGCCACACAATACTCTAGCCACCATACAATACTCTAGCCACACAATACTCTAGCCACCACACAATACTCTAGCCACACAATACTCTAGCCACCATACAATACTCTAGCCACACAATACTCTAGCCACCATACAATACTCTAGCCACACAATACTCTAGCCACCATACAATACTCTAGCCACACAATACTCTAGCCACCATACAATACTCTAGCCACACAGTACTCTAGCCACCATACAATACTCTAGCCACACAATACTCTAGCCACTATACAATACTCTAGCCACACAGTACTCTAGCCACCATACAATACTTTAGCCACACAATACTCTAGATACTCTAGTCACACAATACCCTAGCCACACAATACTCTAGCCACACAATACTCTAGTCACCATACAATACTCTAGCCACTATACAATACTTTAGTCACCATACAATACTCTAGCCACCATACAATACTCTAGCCACACAATACTCTAGCCACACAATACCCTAGCCACACAATACTCTAGCCACACAATACTCTAGATACTCTAGTCACACAATACCCTAGCCACACAATACTCTAGCCACACAATACTCTAGTCACCATACAATACTCTAGCCACTATACAATACTTTAGTCACCATACAATACTCTAGCCACCATACAATACTCTAGCCACCATACAATACTCTAGCCACACAATACCCTAGCCACACAATACTCTAGCCACCATACAATACTCTAGCCACCATACAATACTCTAGCCACCATACAATACTTTAGTCACCATACAAAACTCTAGCCACACAGTACTCTAGCCACCATACAATACTCTAGCCACACAATACTCTAGCCACCATACAATACTCTAGCCACCATACAATACTCTAGTCACCATACAATATTCTAGCCACACAATACTCTAGTCACCATACAGTACTCTAGCCACCATACAATACTCTAGCCACCATACAGTACTCTAGCCACCATACAGTACTCTAGTCACCATACAGTACTCTAGTCACCATACAGTACTCTAGTCACCATACAGTACTCTAGCCACCATACAGTACTCTAGCCACCATACAGTACTCTAGCCACCATACACTACTCTAGCCACCATACACTACTCTAGCCACCATACAGTACTCTAGCCACCATACAATACTCTAGCCACCATACACTACTCTAGCCACACAGTACTCTAGCCACACAGTACTCTAGCCACCATGCAGTACTCTAGCCACACAGTACTCTAGCCACACAGTACTCTAGCCACACAGTACTCTAGCCACACAGTACTCTAGCCACCATACAGTACTCTAGCCACACAGTACTCTAGCCATACAGTACTCTAGCCACACAGTACTCTAGCCACACAGTACTCTAGCCACCATACAGTACTCTAGCCACACAGTACTCTAGCCACCATACACTACTCTAGCCACCATACAGTACTCTAGCCACCATACAGTACTCTAGCCACCATACACTACTCTAGCCACACAGTACTCTAGCCACACAGTACTCTAGCCACACAGTACTCTAGCCACACAGTACTCTAGCCACACAGTACTCTAGCCACACAGTACTGTAGCCACACAGTACTCTAGCCACACAGTACTCTAGCCACCATACAGTACTCTAGCCACACAGTACTCTAGCCACCATACAGTACTCTAGCCACACAGTACTCTAGCCACACAGTACTCTAGCCACCATACAGTACTCTAGCCACCATACAGTACTCTAGCCACACAGTACTCTAGCCACACAGTACTCTAGCCACACAGTACTCTAGCCACCATACAGTACTCTAGCCACACAGTACTCTAGCCACCATGCAGTACTCTAGCCACACAGTACTCTAGCCACACAGTACTCTAGCCACACAGTACTCTAGCCACCATACAGTACTCTAGCCACACAGTACTCTAGCCACCATACAGTACTCTAGCCACACAGTACTCTAGCCACACAGTACTCTCACCACAAATAATACTCATTCTTGAGAATGTACAGAGAAAGTTGACCTATGCTCTTGTGATGTATGTTAACCTGTGTGCGGCTAGCAGTAACAGTCTGGTTGATGAAGCCTTGATTCACCTTGAGGTCTGATACAGCTTGTTTCCCCACGTGGCCAGGTAATACCTGCCCCCCCCCCCGACAGACAGCAGCTGGCCTCACCCGACAGGCATGGCCTTACCTGACAAGCATGGCCTTACCTGACAGGCATGGCCTTACCTGACAGGCATGGCCTCACCTGACAGGCATGGCCTTACCTGACAGGCATGGCCTTACCTGACAGGCATGGCCTCACCTGACAGGCATGGCCTTACCTGACAGGCATGGCCTCACCCGACAGGCATGGCCTCACCCGACAGACAGCAGCTGGCCTCACCCAACAGCTCGGCTCAGCTATCTTTTAATAAAACATCACTTAACATAATCTCTCCGATAAATCAAAGTTCCTCTTGTGCATCATGATCCCTTTTCAGGTATCCCCCAGAGAATTAGTTAAGAGTATCATCCCAGTCTACATAGCAATATGTTAAGTATTCTGCAGCGTCGACAGTCATGTGGGGCCACCACAAGTAGGTGGTAATTCCGCTGGGTGGGAGTGGGTGGGCGCTACATGACACCTCTTCAATGGGATTGCAACTCAGTTATCCTTAGATGCTCGACCACAGCAGGTTGGGTCTTTATAGTTCTACCCACACCCACTACCCACCAACTATCCACACCCACTACCCACCCACTACCCACCCACATGCTGAACTAAGTGACTACTGTGGGCTTGTATAATCGTGGTTTTGATGGTATGGTGATGGGTTTTGATGGTATGGTGATGGGTTTTGATGGTATGGTGATGGGTTTTGATGGTATGGTGAGGGGTTTTGATGGTATGGTGATGGGTTTTGATGGTATGGTGATGGGTTTTGATGGTATGGTGATGGGTTTTGATGGTATGGTGATGGGTTTTGATGGTATGGTGAGGGGTTTTGATGGTATGGTGAGGGGTTTTGATGGTATGGTGATGGGTTTTAATGGTATGGTGATGGGTTTTGATGGTATGGTGATGGGTTTTGATGGTATGGTGATGGGTTTTGATGGTATGGTGATGGGTTTTGATGGTATGGTGATGGGTTTTAATGGTATGGTGATGGGTTTTGATGGTATGGTGATGGGTTTCATGGTATGGTAACAATTTCGTGATGGTTTTGATGTTTTTATGACAGTTTTGGAATGGTTTTTATGATTTAATAAGTTTATTGAGGCACAGGTACACAAACTTACGATTATCATACATAAAAAATACCACAGTGAAAATAGAAAATTAAACCTGAGCGCTTTCGTGTGCTTATCCATCTTCAGAGGAATAGGAAGATGAGGCATGAGGAAAATGTGCTTCTCTTGCCTCTTCTTCCTGTTCCTCTGAAGATGTATAAGCACACGAAAGCGCTCAGGTTTTATTTCCCGTTTTCATTATGGTACTGTTTTCATATCTGGAATCACGTGTTTTATTGTGGTTTCTTCCACCCGCGAAACCCTCTCCAGGTATACTCCAGGTATCCTACATAGTGTAAATTACCTTGTATAGCCAAGAAAAAGGCCATTTGGTTCCTTCGTAATATTTTCGTGGGTTTACGATATTTTTAAAGGCTAGATGAGGATTTTGATGGTTTCGTGATCGTTTTAACGATTTCGTTGTTGATTCGTGCAGCCTGACTTGCGTGCCGAGTGGATCCAATCAAGTCGCAGGTAGCGGCTGAAAAGATGAGAGAGAGAGAGAGAGAGAGAGAGAGAGAGAGAGAGAGAGAGAGAGAGAGAGAGAGAGAGAGAGAATTATAGTGTTAAATCCTGGGTTACGTACTTTCAGAACTGCTTTGTTAAGGAAGATGGATGTAGGGGATATCTGAAGTACTTCAACGAGAAGAAACGTTGCTCGAAACGTCGACTAAAACGTTCCAGTTCTCTGAAACGTTGGTTAAAACGTTCCAATTCTCTGTAACGTTGGTTAAAACGTTCCAGTTTTGTGAAACGTTCACTCTGTACAGGGCTAACACATTGGCCATCTCCCATGCCTTCTCTCTGTCACTCCCCTCCCCTTTCTCTCCCTTCATCACCCCCTTCTCTCCCCTCTTCTCTCCCCTCCTTCCTTCCCTGGGCGGGACCACTCATCAGGGCATCACTTGGCAGTATTGTTGTTGGTGCATGTGTTTAAGGTATTAAAGTCATATCACATGTCAAGTTTGGCCGCCCTCTACAAAGCTGCTTCACGACGTGGTCGGCACAGTCTTGCGGGCGGCAGGAAGGGTGGTGGGTGGCGCGTGCCCCACCCGCACCAACCCACGCCCACAGGGAACGGTATAACCGCCTTCCAGCCCGTCGGCCTCTGGATGGTCGTGACACTGTTTGGCACTCGGTTGCAAGCTGCGAAATTCGGTCCCTGGACCGTCAGCCGCAAGGTTCAAGTTTCGGTCCCTGGATCATTAACTGCAAGGTCCGAGATTCGGTCTCTGGACTGAAGAAACAGACAAGATTCTTCACACCTCTGCTTACCTAGTAGTCAGAATAGGTACCTTGTAACAGTCAACTGTTGTGGGCCGCATCCAGGAATGAAAAACTCCAGTACCTGCTGGAATGTTATATACTGTGCTCCATGGCCTGGTGGCTATAGCTCTCGCTTCACACGGCGAGGGTCTGCGTTCGATTCCCAGCCAGGGTAGAAACATTGGGCGTGTTTCTTTACACCGGTTGTCTGTGTTCACCCTGGGAGTTAGTCGACTGGTGTGGGTCGCATCCTGGGACAAGGACCTAATTTGCCCGAAATGCTCTGCATAACAAGGGGCTTTCTATCTAATACTGTGTCAGTGACGTCAGCTATGGTCTGTATACCATGTACTTGTACTAAATAAATTTATTATTATTATTATTATTATTATTATTATTATTATTATTATTATTATTATTATTATTATTAAGACACTCCAGTACTTTCTGGAATGTTATATCCTACTCAGAGCGAAATGTTGCCTCAGTGAAAGCTTGTACCGATATTAAAGAGATATATACATCTTTCTGCGTATATATTGAGATATACACCTAGTATATACACTTTGTGTTACCCCCTGAGTACCGCTTTCTACTCTTAAACACACACAAGGGGTGAGAAATAAGCACCCACTGAGAAAGTTGAAGAGGGCTCCTCCCACTGAAACAGAAGGTGTCAATAATGCCAAGTGGGGATACAAAGCCTTCCCGCCCACCCTTACACACTGTGGAAAACACTGAGCTTGGGGGAGGCTGCCATCGATTGGTTTATCTGCAATTGCAAGGTTTCATTGAACGGGTTTAATGGCTGTTAAACGATATGAACATGGTTGTTGAATGTCTGGCGCCGCGGGGAAACTTAACCCAAGTGGCAGACACGACTGCCAATTGTTGGCTGAGTTCTTGATGTGCCAGAACTGGCCCAGTTGTTTGGTGGATGGTGGGGGGTAGTGCTTTTGTTGTGGGTGGGGGGCTGTGTTTATGTTGGTGGTGCTTTGGTTTATGGTTTAGGTTTTGTTTTTGTTGTGGGATGGTGCTTTGGTGGGGATGGGGTGTGTGTGTGTGTGGGGATACCTGGAGGTTATTCCGGGGATCAACGCCCCCGCGGCCCGGTCCACGACCAGGCCTCCCGGTGGATCAGGGCTTGATCAACGAGGCTGTTACTGCTGGCCGCACGCAATCCAACGTACGAACCACAGCTCGGCTGATCCGGCACCGTCTTTAGGTAGTGGTGGGACTTTGTGGATGGTGTGTGTGTGTGTGTGTGTGTGTGTGTGTGTGTGTGTGTGTGAATACCTGGAGGTTATTCCGGGGATCAACGACCCCGCGGCTCGGTCCATGACCAGGCCTCCCGGTGAATCAGGGCCTGATCAACCAGGCTGTTGTGTGTGTGTGTGTGTGTAGTGTTGGTTTGTTTGTTATTTTAGCGTTAAGTTCTAATATGTGATTCCTAGCTTTCTGTCTCCTGTGCCGCTCCATGTTGCATGTCATACTGCCTGCAGTAGGCCGCTGCCTGACGGTCTTCACTGTGTCCTTCACTCTGCATAGCCTGCCTTTTTTTTCTCTTATTAATGTCATTCCTTTGTGATATATATATATATATATATATATATATATATATATATATATATATATATATATATATATATATATATATATATATATAATAATAATAATAATAATAATAATAAATTGCACTTGTTATAATAAGGTTAGGTAAGTTTTCTAAGATTCTTTTGATGCAAAATTAAAAATTTTTACATTAACAATATATATATATATATATATATATATATATATATATATATATATATATATATATATATATTTATATATATTGTTTTCAACCTTAAAATGTTTTATCAGTGGAGGTTAAATTTGCAAAAAAATTACAAATTGATAAAAATTTACAAGTTTTCTCAAGTTTTTTGAAATATACGACATATTTTTTTTTTTTGTCAAAGGCACTTGTGTATAGTTGAAGAACGTTTCGCCACGACTGGTGAAGCTAATCTTGGTGAAACGTTTCCCTGTCAAGAATAAAAAGATGACTGAAGTAGTTACCAATAAAACAATAAACATTTATTGTGGCAACGTTTCGCTCTCCAGGATCTTTATAAAGATCCTGGAGAGCGAAACGTTGCCACAATAAATGTCACATTAGTTGCACTTGTGTCCTTTTACTTTACATTTAAAAGTCACACTGTGTGACTTGTAAATTTCTCAAAGTAGGACCGAAACGTCGCCGTAAGCTTCTATGTGCGGGTTATTTGTGTAAATTGTTCCCCCTTAATAAATGTCCTTAGGTTTCGTACACAAGACGCCATTTCCACCTTGTACCATCCAGCCATTTACAACCACTATGTAAACACACTTGTATGAATTTACACGAATACAGTTAACTGTTTACTTCGTGTGTCTGTAAAATGAATCTTGCAGGTATTCTAATCTTACGTGAGAGAGACGTTTGTTTATACCAATAATAGTTTCTCTTGTTTCAGGTAAGCAGGATGGTTCACTTCACGGTAATGTACACTATTGTTCCTCTTACAAATGGTTCGCAGTATATAGGGTGACCGAAACGTCTGGGGATCCCCATGATTTCCATCCTTACTCGTCTGTCTTGCCATCTTGCCAGACCTCTGGTCGTGACTCGAGGCTAAATTGCATTTTTCCAATATACGGTAACTTTATTGAATAATATCTGCAACGTGTTGCCCAAAGTTCAAAACGCTTTGCAAGATGCAAGATGAAGATTGAGACATGCAACATATGGATATTTTTATTGAAACGTTTCGCCAGACAGTGGCTTTATCAGTCCAGTACACCCTTCTGCTTTGTATTGGACTGATGAAGCTACTGTGTGGCGAAACGTTTCCTCAATCAAGATTCCCATATGTTGCATAAATGTCCGAATCTTCAACTAGTCGGTTTTAAACCATTTGTCAGAAGATTTAACATACAATAACTCCAGTAACTGCGGGGGAAAAATATTAGTGATACTCCCTGTATGTCTGGACTTTTGGGTCTCCCTATATATATATATATATATATATATATATATATATATATATATATATATATATATATATATATATATATATATATATATATATATATATAAATGCCTCATTTATTTTTCAGGTATGTCTTAAGGAAATTGTCTCTCCTCTCACAGCTGACCCAAACATTGGAGGTGGAATGTTAGGTGGTTCAGGTCTGGGTCATTGTTGTGAGGTATGTGTTGTTGTGATGACTTGAGACGTAGGCTCCAGGAAAGGCTTTTGTTGGGACGCTTGTTTAAGCTTTACACAGAGGGAAACGTTGTCGTCATAAAAGGTTATTAAATCGTGACCTGACGATGGTTCACGAGGTCTCGAAATGCTTAGTTTTTACCCTTGTCTGTATTGTTCCACCCAGGGTGTTGTGTACTGTTCCACCCAGGGTGTTGTGTATTGTTCCACCCAGGGTGTTGTGTATTGTTCCATCCAGGGTGTTGTGTATTGTTCCACCCAGGGTGTTGTGTATTGTTCCACCCAGGGTGTTGTGTATTGTTCCACCCAGGGTGTTGTGTATTGTTCCATCCAGGGTGTTGTGTATTGTTCCACCCAGGGTGTTGTGTATTGTTCCACCCAGGGTGTTGTGTATTGTTCCACCCAGGGTGTTGTGTATTGTTCCACCCAGGGTGTTGTGTATTGTTCCACCCAGGGTGTTGTGTATTGTTCCACCCAGGGTGTTGTGTATTGTTCCACCCAGGGTGTTGTGTATTGTTCCACCCAGGGTGTTGTGTATTGTTCCACCCAGGGTGTTGTGTATTGTTCCACCCAGGGTGTTGTGTATTGTTCCACCCAGGGTGTTGTGTATTGTTCCACCCAGGGTGTTGTGTATTGTTCCACCCAGGGTGTTGTGTATTGTTCCACCCAGGGTGTTGTGTATTGTTCCACCCAGGGTGTTGTGTATTGTTCCACCCAGGGTGTTGTGTATTGTTCCACCCAGGGTGTTGTGTATTGTTCCACCCAGGGTGTTGTGTATTGTTCCACCCAGGGTGTTGTGTATTGTTCCACCCAGGGTGTTGTGTATTGTTCCACCCAGGGTGTTGTGTATTGTTCCACCCAGGGTGTTGTGTATTGTTCCACCCAGGGTGTTGTGTATTGTTCTACGGTATTGTGTATTTTATTCCTTTAAAGATAATTTCAACCTGAACCATCCATGTTAAAAGTTTTGCACTCTGGCATATGTGCGGGGTCCCAAATGGTCCCAAATCTGTGTGCAGATTTGGGACCATTCCTTCTAGGATTTTCCAAGTGTAGATTATGATATATCTCTCCCTCCTGCGTTCCAACGAGTACAAGTCAAGTGCTTCCAAGCGTTCCCAGTAGTTAAGGTGCTTGACAGAACTTATACGTGCAGTAAAGGATCTCTGTACACTTTCTAGATCTGCGATTTCACCTGCTTTGAATGGAGATGTTAATGTACAGCAGTATTCCAGCCTAGAGAGAACAATTGATTTGAAAAGGATCATCATGGGCTTGGCATCTCTCGTTTTGAACGTTCTCATTATCCATCCTATCAATTTCTTTGCACGTGCGATCGTGGCACTGTTGTGATCCTTGAAAGTGAGATCCTCAGACATTACTACTCCCAGGTCCCTTACATTATTTTTCCGCTCTATTGTATGGCCGGAGTCAGTAGTATACTCTGTTCTAGTTATTATCTCCTCCAGTTTTGGAGTAGTTGGAATTTGTCCTCATTGAACATCATATTGTTTACCGTTGCCCACTGGAAAACTTTGTTTATATCTTCTTGGAGGTTAACCGCGTCCTCAGCAGATGACAGCCTCATGCAGATCCTAGTATCATCCGCAAAGGATGATACGGTGCTGTGGTGTATATCTCTGTTTATGTCTGATATGAGGATAAGGAATAAGATGGGGGCGAGTACTGTGCCTTGTGGAACAGAGCTCTTCACTATGGCAGCCTCCGATTTAACTCTGTTGACCACTACTCTTTGTGTTCGATTGGTTAGAAAGTTGAAGAGGGAGAGAGCACCTCCCGGGATATACACATGTTGAGTGAGCCCCTGTGTGAAGGAGAGAGAGCACCTCCCGGGATACGCAAACACTATATCTCTCACTTAGGTATGTCTAATTCAGTGTCGGGTTTGAGGCAGCCAAGTTGTGTTGTGTTGTGGCGACGTTGTAGGTTAAGACCAACTACCGCATCTGTTGTACATGCTTCACTTCACTCTTCCTTCTCCTCCTCCTCCTTAATCTTCATCTACATATTTTTTCTCCGTTATTCCTCATTTTCTTCTTAACCGAACGTCAATGCGGGTATTTAACTTTCATTAATGCCTTCACTAGGCCTAATAGAGGAAATAAAACCCACTTTTATTCATATATGAAGGACACGGCCTGCACTCTGGGTGTTATTACAGTACTGGTATATAGTACCGGCAAATTGATGAATAAGAGGCATGTCGATTGTCAGGTGATCAGGGAGTAAATAAGAGGCATGTTGATTGTTAGGTGATCAGGGAGTAAATAAGAGGCATGTTGATTGTCAGGTGATCAGGGAGTAAATAAGAGGCATGTTGATTGTCAGGTGATCAGGGAGTAAATAAGAGGCTTGTTGATTGTTAGGTGATCAGGGAGTAAATAAGAGGCATGTTGATTGTCAGGTGATCAGGGAGTAAATAAGAGGCATGTTGATTGTCAGGTGATCAGGGAGTAAATAAGAGGCTTGTTGATTGTTAGGTGATCAGGGAGTAAATAAGAGGCATGTTGATTGTCAGGTGATCAGGGAGTAAATAAGAGGCATGTTGATTGTCAGGTGATCAGGGAGTAAATAAGAGGCATGTTGATTGTCAGGTGATCAGGGAGTAAATAAGAGGCATGTTGATTGTCAGGTGATCAGGGAGTAAATAAGAGGCATGTTGATTGTCAGGTGATCAGGGAGTAAATAAGAGGCATGTTGATTGTCAGGTGATCAGGGAGTAAATAAGAGGCTTGTTGATTGTTAGGTGATCAGGGAGTAAATAAGAGGCATGTTGATTGTCAGGTGATCAGGGAGTAAATAAGAGGCTTGTTGATTGTTAGGTGATCAGGGAGTAAATAAGAGGCATGTTGATTGTCAGGTGATCAGGGAGTAAATAAGAGGCATGTTGATTGTCAGGTGATCAGGGAGTAAATAAGAGGCATGTTGATTGTCAGGTGATCAGGGAGTAAATAAGAGGCATGTTGATTGTCAGGTGATCAGGGAGTAAATAAGAGGCATGTTGATTGTCAGGTGATCAGGGAGTAAATAAGAGGCATGTTGATTGTCAGGTGATCAGGGAGTAAATAAGAGGCATGTTGATTGTCAGGTGAGGGAGGAAACATCTCAGATTTACCTCTCAACTTCGTGGTCCCAGATTATTCAACATCTTACCAGAAGATATCAGAAACACTGCTGGAACAAGTGTAGAAGTCTTCAAGAGGAAACTGGACAAGTATCTTCACCAGGTTGTGATGGATATGTGGGCCAGCGGGCCTCCAGAAGCACCAGCCTGGTTGACCAGGTTAGCACAAGACGAGCGTGGCCCATGACCGGGCTCCGGGAGTAGTAAGACTCTCGAAACTCATCAAAGGTATATCAACGGAGGTAATCACAGAAGTGATTTTAGTACTGATTCGAGTATTAGAATCACATTTGTGTTCCACTGAAGGTTCTAAAGTGTAGCACATGTCTCAGTTACCATCCTTGGCAGTGGTTGTTGTGAGTGGGGCCACTGGGGGCGACGACCCCCCACTACCAGCAAATAGTATAGGTGGATGCCTGTGCCAAGCAGTGCCAGACGTACTAGTGGAGGGATGAGGGCCACCCACATTACACACACACACTTTGTCAATGCCAGTTCTGTGGCCAGGTACAGCTGGTGCCGGTTATCTTACCATGGTGTTACACTTTGTGTGAAGCGTTTTGTTCACGTTCGTTGATCTTTGTAGTCTGTAAGTTTTTCCTCTGTACTCGCTTGTTTATGGTTGCAGGGATCGATTCGCAACTCCTGGCTCTTGTTTCTTCGCTGGTTGCTGCTAGGTCTACTCTCTCCCGGCTCTAAGAACCACCTTGTTGTACCTCTTCTTAAAGCTATGTATGCATCTCTCTCCTTCTGCTTCGGTCTCCAGATTGTTCCATTTACTGACAACCCTAAGATTGAAAAAATACTTCTAGGCTTGCTGGTTCATCTTTTCCTCTCTCTGGTTGTATCACTAACATGTTGATGCATGCATCTTAGCTATCCACGTTTCTGGTCTCCCATGTGGCTTTGGGTTCTCCCAATCAATCTTGTGAATAAAGCCACTGATGACCAGTAGCTTTGCCCGGCTCATATGGGTCCTCCTGACCACCTCAGCTAGTGTATCCATCATTGCTCTTCTGTTTTTATCATACTCTTGTCTTCTCTTCTTGATATTTAGTGGTGGGTTGTACATCACCATCGCCATCTTGGAACCCCCGGTCTTAAGTGTACTACTATATGGTCATCTGCTGCCTCTCTCTACGTTCCTTCCATTTCCTCTAAACTCCATCAGTTTTTGATGTGCAGTGCTACTTCTCTGTTCCTATTGTCTTTCCTCAGTATTAGATAGCCAGTCGGGAAGATCGCGTCTGTTATCATCTCCGTATGTTTTGTCTCTGTGAGTACTGTAATATCTGGGAATCCCTCCGTGATGTGTGTGTGTATTTTGCGTATATATATATTTTAATTCTAGCAGTCCTGGGTGACCTACACGATCAAAGTGCTCTAATATCACAACAACCAGGCTGTGATGGATATGCCGCCAGCAACAACAGCCTGGTTGACCAAGCAAGCACAAGACAAGCCTGGCCCAGGGCCGGGCTGCGGGGGTAGCAGAACTCTCAAAACCCATCAAAGGTATATCAAAGGTGCTCCTCCGGCCAGGTAGACAGATACTGTGGGTATTACAATTGCACCTAGTCTAGAGCCTTTCCTTTGTCTAAGTTTGTCAGGTTTTAAGAAAGTTTTTGACAAGCACCAGACGAGCCTGGCCTATGGCCGGGCTCCAGGAGTAGTAAGACTCTCGAAACTTATCAAAGGTATATCAAAAGGCAGGAAATCGGACCAGCACCTCATCTAAGTGCCAGATCATCGAGGTTGTAATGGCTATGACTGCAGGAAGCTAACACCAAAAGCCTGGTTGATCAGGGGTGGGGAGTCAAGCTTCAGGGAGGACTGAGAGGGACCTACCTGGAGTATACCTGGAGGGTGTTCCGGGGGTCAAAGCCCCCCGAGACCCAGGCTTCCCCGTGGGGTAAAATCTTTAAAACTAACTCCCCACTCCCATCCACTCTTAACACCCACCCACGCTGACACCCACCCACGCTGACACCCACCCACGCTGACACCCACCCACGCTGACACCCACCCACGCTGACACCCACCCACGCTGACACCCACCCACGCTGACACCCACTCACTCTGACACCCCGCCCCTCTTGTGCCTACGTCCTCACGCCCGTGGGTGGCCTGATCCACCCACACCCGCCCGGCTACTAGACAAACACGGCGCTCAAACAAACTCACAGACCAAACACAAGAGTCAAACAGTGAAACCAAACATGGCCCTGACGAGTGGTCCCGTCGGCACATGACATGGTACCCGGGACCATGACTACCATGTTGGTACCAGACATGGTACCATGACCACCACGTTGGTACCAGACATAGTACCATGACCACCATGTTGGTACCAGACATGGTACCATTACCACCACGTTGGTACCAGACATGATACCATGACCACCATGTTGGTACCAGACATGGTACCATTACCACCACGTTGGTACCAGACATGATACCATGACCACCACGTTGGTACCAGACATGATACCATGACCACCATGTTGGTACCAGACATGGTACCATTACCACCACGTTGGTACCAGACATGATACCATGACCACCACGTTGGTACCAGACATAGTACCATGACCACCACGTTGGTACCAGACATAGTACCATGACCACCATGTTGGTACCAGACATGGTACCATTACCACCACGTTGGTACCAGACATGATACCATGACCACCATGTTGGTACCAGACATGATACCATGACCACCATGTTGGTACCAGACATGGTACCATTACCACCACGTTGGTACCAGACATGATACCATGACCACCACGTTGGTACAAGACATAGTACCATGACCACCATGTTGGTACCAGACATGGTACCATGATCACCACGTTGGTACCAGACATAGTACCATGATCACCACGTTGGTACCATAGTACCATGATCACCACGACATGATACCATGATCACCACGTTGGTACCAGACATGATACCATGACCACCACGTTGGTACCAGACATGATACCATGACCACCACGTTGGTACCAGACATAGTACCATGATCACCACGTTGGTACCAGACATAGTACCATGATCACCACGTTGGTACCAGACATAGTACCATGATCACCACGTTGGTACCAGACATGATACCATGATCACCACGTTGGTACCAGACATAGTACCATGATCACCACGTTGGTACCAGACATGATACCATGACCACCACGTTGGTACCAGACATAGTACCATGATCACCACGTTGGTACCAGACATAGTACCATGATCACCACGTTGGTACCAGACATGATACCATGACCACCACGTTGGTACCAGACATAGTACCATGATCACCACGTTGGTACCAGACATGATACCATGACCACCACGTTGGTACCAGACATGATACCATGACCACCACGTTGGTACCAGACATAGTATTTTAAACATATCGTAGCTAAACCTAACTTAGAGAAATCTAACGTCGTCTAACTTATCCGAGACAGACTTAATCTAACTTAGTCTAACTTAATCTGATGTAAGTTATTCCAACTCCTACGGATGAACAGGAACTTTCTGATCATTTAAGCAACATTGCAAGCCCCTGATGATGTGTTGATTGCAGCATGAAAGGCCTAGAGCTATCATTCAACTTCCCTCGTGGTTGTTTTGCATCTCGTATCGCTTGTTCACGATTATTGCATATATATATATATATATATATATATATATATATATATATATATATATATATATATATATATAAGAATAGTGGTATAAGTAAATACCGAAGAACAAAGGGGATAAACACAGAGGTTTGGAATGAAAAGGAAAATACAGAGAACAGAAAATGAGGAATAAATGTAATGTAGCGTAAAGTTAGGAGAAATATGAACGACGAGACGAATAAAATATGGAGGGAAGAATGTGCTGAATGAAGGGGGGGAGGAGGGGGGAGGGAAAGGGGTGTTTAAGAGGGGGGCGGTGAATGTCCGGTAGCTGCCCTGGACGTGCGCATGTTAGCTCCCTTGATGCTGGTAAGACGGATCGCATCGTCTGGCCGAGTGGATGGAGGGTAGGGGATCATGGGGGAGGGGATGGTGGGGGGATCAGGGGGCGGGGAGGTCAGGACACTGCACTGGACAAGAGGGGAGGTGGGAAAGAGAGAGAGAGAGAGAGAGAGAGAGAGAGAGAGAGAGAGAGAGAGACATCCTCTTACTCTTTAAGGATTATTCAAGATTAGCATTGTAATGGTGGTTCTCGCAGTTGGGTTCATGGGCCGGCGTGTAAGATTACGAGGGTGTCTGAACCCATATCGGGCATCGTGTCAACCCACACCAAGTATAGTATGAACCCACGCCAAGCATAGTGTGAGCCCACATGTAAACCCACACCAAGCATAGTGTGAACCCACATGTAAACCCACACCAAGCATAGTGTGAGCCCACACCAGCACACGGGAACCCACACCAGCACACACGAGTCCACACCACCATGTATACACCCTTCCTCCACACTAACCTAAAATAGCTCTCTCAAGCTATACAGACCGCGACACAACACCCTTCACTCCACTGTTGTTGCAACGTCTGCGACCCATGGAAAAAAATACTGCGCAGGAAATAAAAATCGCACGATTACGTTGGCATCGCCAGGGAAGTGGATGGAATTCGCTAGACGGACGGGCGGTCGGTCCGTCCGGGTCCGCTCACGTCTGTCCGTCCGGGTATCGGAGGCTGGAGTGTTTGCAAAAGGTGATCAATCAACTTGTGTGGCGGGTATTGTGCCTCTGTTTGACTATCGTTACTCCAAGACTACTCAAGAGGTGCAGAAAGAGGAGGGGGGGGGACAGGGAAGAGGTGCAGTAAGAGAGGATAGGGACAGGGAAAAGGTGTAGTAAGAGAGAGGATAGGGACAGGGAAGAGGTGGAGTAAGAGGAGAAGCGGGGCAGGGAAGAGGTGGAGTAAGAGGAGAAGAGGGGCAGGGAAGAGGTGCAGTTGGAGAGAGGAGAGGGACAGGGAAGAGGTGGAGTAAGAGGAGAAGCGGGGCAGGGAAGATGTGGAGTAAGAGGAGAAGAGGGGCAGGGAAGAGGTGCAGTTGGAGAGAGGAGAGGGACAGGGAAGAGGTGGAGTAAGAGGAGAAGAGGGAGAGGGAAGAGGTGTAGTAAGAGAGGGACAAGAAGAGGTGCAGTAAGAGAGAGGAGAGGGACAAGGAAGAGGTGTAGTAAGAGAGAGGGGGACAAAGAGGAGGTGCAGTAAGAAAGAGGAGAGGGACTGGGAAGAGGTGCAGCGAAAAGAGGAGGAAGAGGAAGAAATAAAGAAGACAAAGACCATTTCAAGATTAACCTTGAAGGGTCATCAACCCAGGAAAACCAGTCAAAACCCAAGAAGTATGACCCGCTTCCATTGCTCTTCTTAAATTTCCCGGAGATGGGACCCACAGGAATCGACTCACACCCGGGTGCCTATTTAATATGGGCGAAACAGCAGGTGTTAGGAGCCCTGTACACGTCTCTTTCCCCCTTCGTAAATAGAGGAATAGTTCTGTGGATTCGCCGAAGTACCTCACAGGTATACATAATAGATATACCTGTGAGGTAAACCTAATAGGTATACCTCACAGGTATACAGCGGTCACTGTAATTAATGTTTTGACGAAGATATCAAGGCGAGAAGAAAGGTCAGCTTTATATAAGAAATTAATTTTACCGGCTTTAAGTTTGCTGAGAGACAGACTTATACCTGGAGAGGGTTGCGATCCTGTCTGAGACGAGGCATGCGATCCTGTCTGAGACGAGGCATGCGATCCTGTCTGAGACGAGACATGACTCAAAACATTGTGTCATGCCATGTATCTGAGACTCAACATATTGTATCATTTATTTTGCCCCTAATCCTCAAAAAATCAAAAAATTCTTTGGCTTTTGACTTGTGTACAAAATTCTGTCGGCTTTCTTCTTGTTCTCAGCGACAGGGATGAGTACAGTCTAAATTTAGTACTGTGCTGTCATTAATATGCAAGGTTTTAAAGATACCGCGTACTTGTTTTGGCTACGTTAGATGGTGATGATGGGAGGGAGCATAGAACTTCCATACCGGACCTGTAATTCATGGTAGGGTCATGGAGCTTCCATCCCTAACCTGTAACTCATGGTAGGGCCATGGAGCCTCCATCCCGGACCTGTAACTTGTGGTAGGGTCATGGCTCTTCCATCCCGGACCTGTAACTCGTGGTAGGGTCATGGCTCTTCCATCCCGGACCTGTAACTCGTGGTAGGGTCATGGCTCTTCCATCCCGGACCTGGAACTGATGGAAGGGGCCCCTGGGTGTCCCATCTCGGAGGCTGGCTCTCAACCCGTGAGAGGGGGCGTGACTCTGCATGTTCCTCTCTCTCTCTCAGCATCCTGCAGACAGACCAACTTCAAGATGCAGTGTGTCTGTCAGGGCGGGTCTGGCTGTCTGGCCTCTCACGACGTTCGGTCTAGGGGGAGACCTTTTTTTGGACTATAAATGTTAAACTCATTCCTCCCGCAAGACTAATATGGATGACTCTCTGAAGACAAGGACTTAGGTTCCAGAAACCATCTTTAACTGGGAGAAATTTTCGCTCTGTGTAGAGCGAAACGTTGCGTCATATGTGTGAGATACAATACTGACAAGTTGATAAGAGAGAGACATGTCCTACACATTTCGCCTACGCAGCAGGCTTCTTCAGTCGATTACAGTCATGATAAAGCTCCAAACTGAGCAAAACGGTGTACCAACTGGATGTTGATAAATTATTGTAGAAACGTTTCGCCCACTCGCTACCTTCATCAGTCCAATACAAAAATGTATACACCATCCAGACCATGAAGTTGAATTCTTCTCCAGGCTGAGGGACTGACCACCTCAAACACTATTTCTCCAAGGTTGATGGACTGACTACATCATTATTTCATTTCTACTGCTGCCTTTGTGTTTGACTGAAGAACCCAACTGTTGCACTTGTGTCTTACTCATCATATGAATATAAGACTGTAGGAACACTGCAGAAGGCCTACTGGCCCACACAAGGCAGATCCTTATCACACTGGCATCATTATAAGCGAGATACAGAGCCGACAAGTCGATACAGTAGACACGGTTTAATATCTATCTTCATTGACATCAATAACGATACCAAGCCTGACCCAGGGCCGGGTAGAGAGAGTAGGAAAAGCTCTCGAAAACCTTCAGAGGTATATCAAAGGTAAGAGGTGTGTTGTATATGTGTCTTACAAGACTTCTGTTGTCTACTCGGTATTTCAGCTGATGAAGGTTGCCGATCAGGCGAAACGTCTTGCCAGCAAGATGCTATTGCACGTTTCTTAGTCAACCCAAACTGCAGTGACAACCTCACTAAACCAGCAGTGACAGCTTCACTGAACCAGCAGTGACAGCTTTACTGAACCAGCAGTGATAGCCTCACTGAACCAACAGTGACAACCTCGGAAATAAATGGTATAAAATACCGACACAATGGCAATATACACACAAATGCAGTATAAAGGATCACATTATACTGCATTTGTGTGTATATTGCCAGTGACAACCTCACTGAACCAGCATTGACAACCTCACTGAACCTGCAGTGACATCTTCACTGAACCTGCAGTGACAACCTCACTGAACCAGCAGTGACAACTTCACTGAACCAGCAGTGACAACCTCACTGAACCACCAGTGACAACCTCACTGAACCTGCAGTGACAACCTCACTGAACCTGCAGTGACAACCTCACTGAACCAGCAGTGACAACCTCACTGAATCAACAGTGACAACCTCACTGAACCTGCAGTGACAACCTCACTGAACCAGCAGTGACAACCTCACTGAACCAGCAGTGACAACCTCACTGAACCAGCAGTGACAACCTCATTGAACCTGCAGTGACAACCTCACTGAACCAGCAGTGACAACCTCACTGAACCTGCAGTGACAACCTCACTGAACCAGGAGTGACAACTTCACTGAACCAGCAGTGACAACTTCACTGAACTAGCAGTGACAACCTCGCTGAACCAGCAGTGACAACCTCACTGAACCAGCAGTGACAACCTCACTGAATCAACAGTGACAACCTCACTGAACCTGCAGTGACAACCTCACTGAACCAGCAGTGACAGCCTCACTGAATCAACAGTGACAACCTCACTGAACCTTCAGTGACAACCTCACTGAATCAACAGTGACAACCTCACTGAACCTGCAGTGACAACCTCACTGAGCCAGCAGTGACAACCTCACTGAGCCAGCAGTGACAACCTCACTGAACCAGCAGTGACAACCTCACTGAACCAGCAGTGACAGCCTCACTGAATCAACAGTGACAACCTCACTGAACCTGCAGTGACAACCTCACTGAGCCAGCAGTGACAACCTCACTGAGCCAGCAGTGACAACCTCACTGAACCAGCAGTGACAACCTCGCTGAACCAGCAGTGACAACCTCACTGAACCAGCAGTGACAGCCTCACTGAATCAACAGTGACAACCTCACTGAACCTGCAGTGACAACCTCACTGAATCAGCAGTGACAACCTCATTGAGCCAGCAGTGACAACCTCACTGAACCAGCAGTGACAACCTCACTGAACCTGCAGTGACAACCTCACTTAACCAGCAGTGACAACCTCACTGAACCTGCAGTGACAATCTCACTGAACCAGCAGTGACAACCTCACTGAACCCGCAGTGACAAACTCACTGAACCCGCAGTGACAATCTCACTGAACCAGCAGTGACAATCTCACTGAACCTGCAGTGACAATCTCACTGAACCAGCAGTGACAACCTCACTGAACCAGCAGTGACAACCTCACTGAACATGCAGTGACAACCTCACTGAACCTGCAGTGACAATCTCACTGAACCAGCAGTGACAACCTCACTGAACCAGCAGTGACAACCTCACTGAACCGCAAGGCATGGAATGAAGTGCAAAATGAACCCAGTGAAGAACAGAGGTACCGTGGGCACAATAAGAGAACACTGTATCAACATCCGTGGGCACAATAAGAGAACACTGTATCAACATCCGTGGGCACAATAAGAGAACACTGTATCAACATCCGTGGGCACAATAAGAGAACACTGTATCAACATCCGTGGGCACAATAAGAGAACACTGTATCAACATCCGTGGGCACAATAAGAGAACACTGTATCAACATCCGTGGGCACAATAAGAGAACACTGTATCAACATCCGTGGACACAATAAGAGAACACTGTATCAACATCCGTGGGCACAATAAGAGAACACTGTATCAACATCCGTGGGCACAATAAGAGAACATTGTATCAACATCCGTGGGCACAATAAGAGAACACTGTATCAACATCCGTGGGCACAATAAGAGAACACTGTATCAACATCCGTGGGCACAATAAGAGAACACTGTATCAACATCCGTGGTCCCAGATTATTCAACATCTTACCAGAAGATATCAGAAACACTGCTGGAACAAGTGTAGAAGTCTTCAAGAAGAACTGGACAAGTATCTTTACCAGGTGCCAGATCAATCAGGCTGTGATGGATATGTGGGTCAGTTGGCGTTCAGCAGCAACAGCCTGGTTAACCAGGCTAGCACCAGACGAGCCTGGCCCATGGTCAGGCTCCGGGAGTAGTAAGACTCTGGAAACTCATCAAAGGTATATACCGTGGATCAGCTGCAATACCAGGAAGTCACACCAACCTTGGAAAGAAAGATTTACAATATAATATATTAGGTAAGTATTTTGATTTTCCTCTGGGGACTTAAAGTAAACAAATGGAGATGAAAGGGAGAGAGAGAGAGAGAGAGAGAGAGAGAGAGAGAGAGAGAGAGAGAGGGAGGGGAAAGCTAGCAGGATTGGAGATTTTCCCCCTTTGTAATTAAATAATGACTAGGCCTCTGCCTCATCCCAGACACCATCTTGAGAAAGGGGACTGACTCCTCTTGACTCACTCAAGTTAAGGCGCGCCTCTTTGCCACCTTTTATGTGGGTTAATGGTGCCTTGTATATATATTTTTTGCTTTGCTGGAGTTAATGGGGAGTCGTTTTCGGTTGTATAGGAGGTAAAGGCACTCGTGGAGTTAATGGTGCAGCACATTTCGTTATATTTGTATTGAGTGGCACCCTTGATCTAACGAGGGTTAATGAGTGGCACTCCATCATATTACAGTTAATAATAATAATAATAATAATAATAATAATAATAATAATAATAATATTAATCTTTACAAGTACATGATATAACTTATACAGACCATAGCTCACATCAATGACATATTACTATATACAAAGTCGCTTGTTATGCAGAGCATTTCCCACAAATTAGGTCAATTTTGTCCCCCAGGATGCGACCCACACCAGTCCATTAACACCCAGGTACCTATTTTACTTGTAGGTGAACGTGGGCAGCAGGTGTCTTATAGAAACACGTCCCAATGTTTCCACCTGTACCGGGGATCGAACCACGGACCTCAGTGTATGAGCTGAGTGCGCTACCAATCGAGCTACGGGACACCATGTTCGAAACACACAATGAGTGTAAAACACTTTAGAACACACAGGGAGTGTAAAACGCTTCAGAACACACAGGGAGTGTAAAAAACACTTCAGAACACACAGGGAGTGTAAAACGCTTCAGAACACACAGGGAGTGTAAAGAACACTTTAGAACACACAGGGAGTGTAAAAAACACTTTAGAACACACAGGGAGTGTAAAACACTTCAGAACACACAGGGAGTGTAAAAACACTTCAGAACACACAGGGAGTGTAAATAACACTTTAGAACACACAGGGAGTGTAAAACACTTCAGAACACACAGGGAGTGTAAAAACACTTCAGAACACACAGGGAGTGTAAAGAACACTTTAGAACACACAGGGAGTGTAAAACACGTCAGAACACACAGGGAGTGTAAAAACACTTCAGAACACACAGGGAGTGTAAAAACACTTCAGAACACACAGGGAGTGTAAAACACTTCAGAACACACAGGGAGTGTAAAAACACTTCAGAACACACAGGGAGTGTAAAAACACTTCAGAACACACAGGGAGTGTAAAAAACACTTTAGAACACACAGGGAGTGTAAAGAACACTTCAGAACACACAGGGAGTGTAAAAACACTTCAGAACACACAGGGAGTGTAAAAAACACTTCAGAACACACAGGGAGTGTAAAAAACACTTTAGAACACACAGGGAGTGTAAAAAACACTTCAGAACACACAGGGAGTGTAAAAAACACTTCAGAACACACAGGGAGTGTAAAGAACACTTTAGAACACACAGGGAGTGTAAAAAACACTTCAGAACACACAGGGAGTGTAAAGAACACTTTAGAACACACAGGGAGTGTAAAAAACACTTTAGAACACACAGGGAGTGTAAAAAACACTTCAGAACACACAGGGAGTGTAAAAAACACTTCAGAACACACAGGGAGTGTAAAGAACACTTTAGAACACACAGGGAGTGTAAAAAACACTTCAGAACACACAGGGAGTGTAAAAAACACTTCAGAACACACAGGGAGTGTAAAAAACACTTCAGAACACACAGGGAGTGTAAAGAACACTTTAAAACCTTACGATGTCACAGTTTTAACTCTGTCGGATGTCAGGGAGTTCCCGTTATTACTGTTTATCTCCGTTGGGGTGTCAGGGAGCTCCCGTTCTCACTTTATCCCTGTTGGGCTTTAGGGAGTTCCCATTCTTACTGTTTTTATCTTCTTTAGACGTCAGGGAGTTCCCGTTGTCACTGTTTATTCCTGTAGGGGTCAGGGAGTTCCCATTGTTACTGTTTATTCCTGTTGGGTGTCAAGGAGTTCCCGTTGTCACTGTTTATCCCTGTTGGGCGTGAGGGAGTTACAATTTTTACTGTTTTTATCTCTGTGCGTCAGGGAGTTCCTGTTGTTACTGTTTTATCCCTGTTGGGCGTCGGGGTTCCCGTTGTCGCCCCCCCCCACCCTCACATTATCACAGTAGGGGACCCACAACTTACCGCTACTATAAACGGCTATTAAATACCCTATTTTTGTTTTGCAATGTTTATCTCAGAAAGGTCACTGGGCGACTAATTGGCCGGAGTGACGTGTAATTTGTGTTGTTGGGCGGTAGTTACTGGGGGTAGTGTATGTACAGGGGTGGTGTACAGGGGTAATCAGTGTACAGGAGCAGTGTGTACAGGGGTAGTCTGTGTACAGGGGTAGTCAGTGTACAGGGGTAGTCCGTTTACAGGGGTAGTTAGTCCGTGTACAGGGGTAGTTAGTGCACAGGGGTAGTCAGTGTATAGGGGCAGTGTGTACAAGGGTAGTCTGTGTACAGGGGTAGTTAGTCCGTGTACATGGGTAGTCCGTGTACAGGGGTAGTCCGTGTACAGGGGTAGTCAGTGTACATTGGTAGTCATTGTACAGGAGTAGTGTACAGGGGTAGTTAGTCCGTTTACAGGGGTAGTTAGTCCGTGTACAGGGGTAGTCAGTGTACAGAAGCGGTGTGTACATGGGTAGTCTGTGTACAGGGGTAGTCAGTGTATAGGGGCAGTGTGTACAGGGGTAGTCTGTGTACAGGGGTAGTTAGTCCGTGTACATGGGTAGTCCGTGTACATGGGTAGTCCGTGTACAGGGGTAGTCAGTGTACATTGGTAGTCATTGTACAGGGGTAGTGTACAGGGGTAGTTAGTCCGTTTACAGGGGTAGTCCGTGTTCAGGGGTAGTGTACAAGGGCAGTGTGTACAGGGGTAGTCAGTGTACAGGGGCAGTGTGTACAGGGGTAGTGTACAGGGGCAGTGTGTACAGGGGTAGTTAGTCCGTTCTAATTCTATTCTCTTATAGAATCTGTCAGTTTTCGCTCTGTACACTTTTATAACGGCATGTTTCGCTCACAGGAGGGCGAAACATAAGGCCTGCTGAATATTTTGGGCTAACGTTGAATTGTCTGTTGAAGCGCTAAACCCGTGTGGGGTCGCTCAGTAGTGGTGGAGGCTCGATACTAAGTCAGAGAATCGTTGCGCCTCTCTCTCTTGATTCGCCTGGTCCTGGACCAGGCTTGTCTGGTCAACCAGACTGTTGTTACATGTGATCCTGCACCAGGCTTGTCTGGTGCTTGTCTGGTCAACCAGACTGTTGTTACATGTCCTGGACCAGGCTTGTCAGGTCAACCAGACTGTTGTTGCTGGTGGTCCTGGACCAGGCTTGTCTGGTAATTGTCTGGTCAACCAGACTGTTGTTACATGTGGTCCTGGACCAGGCTTGTCTGGTCAACCAGACTGTTGTTGCTGGTGGTCCTGGACCAGGCTTGTCTGGTGCTTGTCTGGTCAACCAGACTGTTGCTGGTAGTCCTGGACCAGGCTTGTCTGGTGCTTGTCTGGTCAACCAGACTGTTGCTGGTAGTCCTGGACCAGGCTTGTCTGGTGCTTGTCTGGTCAACCAGACTGTTGTTACATGTGGTTCTGGACCAGGCTTGTCTGGTCAACCAGACTGTTGTTGCTGGTGGTCCTGGACCAGGCTTGTCTGGTGCTTGTCTGGTCAACCAGACTGTTGCTGGTAGTCCTGGACTAGGCTTGTCTGATGCTTGTCTGGTCAACCAGACTGTTGCTGGTAGCCCTGGACCAGGCTTGTCTGGTGCTTGTCTGGTCAACCAGACTGTTGTTACATGTGGTTCTGGACCAGGCTTGTCTGGTCAACCAGACTGTTGTTGCTGGTGGTCCTGGACCAGGCTTGTCTGGTGCTTGTCTGGTCAACCAGACTGTTGCTGGTAGTCCTGGACCAGGCTTGTCTGGTGCTTGTCTGGTCAACCAGACTGTTGTTACATGTGGTTCTGGACCAGGCTTGTCTGGTCAACCAGACTGTTGTTGTTGTTGCTGGTGGTCCTGGACCAGGCTTGTCTGGTGCTAGCCTGGTCTGTCTCTCTCTGACTTCGTCATCCACCTCCCTCTCGTTATCTCACTGACCATCTTCATCCTCATTGTCTCTCTCTCTCTCTTTGCTCCCGCTCCCTACTCCATCAGTTTCCTCCCCTCCCTTCCCCTCCCCTCCCCTCCCCTCCCCTCCCTGGCCCCCTCACTTCCCCTTAACAACATTACTTGCTTCAATATTCATAAGTGAGCAAATGGTGCCAAAATTGCCTCCTGCTTTTAGGCTTCACCGCCTCCAACAACAACACTGAGAGGGGGAGGGGAGGGGGAGCAGGAGGAGGGGAGGGAAGGGCAGCAGGAGCAGCAGGAACAGGAGGAGGAGGAGGGAGAAAAGGAAGGGGCTCGATCGTGAATGAAAAGAGGAGTGAGCTGAGAAAGATGAAGAGTAGAAGGGGAAGAAGAGCAGGAGGAGGGGAGAGGTGCAGTAGGAGGGAGAAGAGGAGCAGGAGGAGGGGGAAGGGAGCAGGAGGAGGGGGGAGGAGCAGGAGGTGGGGAGAGGAGGGGGAGAGGAGCAGGAGGAGGGGGAGAGGAGCAGGAGGGGGAGAGGAGCAGGAGGAGGGGTAGAGGAGCAGGAGGAGGGGGAGAGGAGCAGGAGGGGGAGAGGAGCAGGAGGAGGGGTAGAGGAGCAGGAGGAGGGGGAGAGGAGCAGGAGGGGGAGAGGAGGAGGGGAGAGGAGCAGGAGGGGAGAGGAGGAGGGGGAGAGCAGCAGGTGGGGAGAGGAGGAGGGTAGAGGAGCAGGAGGGGGAGAGGAGCAGGAGGGAGAAGAGGTGCAGGAGGAGGGTGAAGAGGTGCAGGAGAGTGAAGAGGTGCAGGAGGGGGGAGAGGTGCAGGAGGGAGAAGAGGTGCAGGAGGGAGAAGAGGTGCAGGAGGGAGAAAAGGTGCAGGAGGGGGAAGAGGTGCAGGATGAGGGGGAAGAGGTGCAGGAGGGGGAAGAGGAATAGGAGGGAGAAGAGGTGCAGGAGGGAGAAGAGGTGCAGGAGGGGGAAGAGGAGCAGGAGGGAGAAGAGGTGCAGGAGGGAGAAGAGGTGCAGGAGGGGGAAAAGGAGCAGGAGGGGGAAGAAGTGCAGGAGGGGGAAGAGGTGCAGGAGGGGGAAGAGGAGCAGGAGGGAGAAGAGGTGCAGGAGAAGAGGTGCAGGAGGGAGAAGAGGTGCAGGAGGGAGAAGAGGTGCAGGAGGGAGAAGAGGTGCAGGAGGGAGAAGAGGTGCAGGAGGGGAAGAAGGTGCAGGAGGGGAAGAAGGTGCAGGAGGGGAAGAAGGTGCAGGAGGGGAAGAAGGTGCAGGAGGGGAAGAAGGTGCAGGAGGGGAAGAAGGTGCAGGAGGGGAAGAAGGTGCAGGAGGTGTAGGAGGGGGAAGAGGTGCAGGAGGGGGAAGAGGTGCAGGAGGAAGAGGTGCAGGAGGAAGAGGTGCAGGAGGGGGAAGAGGTGCAGGAGGGGGAAGAGGTGCAGGAGGAGGAAGAGGTGCAGGAGGGGGAAGAGGTGCAGGAGGAAGAGGTGCAGGAGGAAGAGGTGCAGGAGGGAGAAGAGGCGCAGGAGGGGGAAGAGGGGCAGGGGGGCGAAGAGGTGCAGGAGGCGGGAGAAGAGGTGCAGGAGGGGGAAGAGGTGCAGGAGGGGGAAAAGGAGCAGGAGGGGCAAGAGGTGCAGGAGGGGGAAGAGGTGCAGGAGGGGGAAGAGGAGCAGGAGGGAGAAGAGGTGCAGGAGGGAGAAGAGGTGCAGGAGGGGGAAGAGGTGCAGGAGGGGGAAGAGGTGCAGGGGGAAGAGGTGCAGGAGGGGGAAGAGGTGCAGGAGGAGGAAGAGGTGTAGGAGGGGGAAGAGGTGCAGGAGGAAAAGGTGCAGGAGGGGGAAGAGGTGCAGGAGGAAGTGGTGCATGAGGGGGAAGAGGTGCAGGAGGAAGAGGTGCAGGAGGGGGAAGAGGGGCAGGAGGGAGAAGAGGTGCAGGAGGGGGAAGAGGTGCAGGAGGGGGAATAGGTGCAGGAGGAGAAGAGGTGCATGAGGGAGAAGAGGTGCAGGAGGGAGAAGAGGTGCAGGAGGGAGAAGAGGTGCAGGAGGGAGAAGAGGTGCAGGAGGGAGAAGAGGTGCAGGAGGGGGAAGAGGTGCAGGAGGGAGAAGAGGTGCAGGAGGGAGAAGAGGTGCAGGAGGAGGAAGAGAAGAGGTGCAGGAGGGGGAAGAGGTGCAGGAGGGAGAAGAGGTGCAGGAGGGAGAAGAGGTGCATGAGCGAGAAGAGGTGCATGAGGGAGAAGAGGTGCAGGAGGGGGAAGAGGTGCATGAGGGAGAAGAGGTGCAGGAGGGAGAAGAGGTGCAGGAGGAAGAGGTGCAGGAGGGGGAAGAGGTGCAGGAGGGAGAAGAGGTGCAGGAGGAGGAAGAGGTGCAGGAGGAAGGTGATGGGAAATAATGGGGAACAACGGGTGGAAACAATATTTCTGAATATATAAATGAGAAATATTTTTTATAGTGTAAAAAAAAGTGGCTGAGAACGAGGATGAGGGAGTGAGAAAGATGAAGGATGAGGGAGTGAGAAAGATGGAGGATGAGGGAGTGAGAAAGATGGAGGATGAGGGAGTGAGAAAGATGGAGGATGAGGGAGTGAGAAAGATGAAGGATGAGGGAGTGAGAAAGATGGAGGATGAGGGAGTGAGAAAGATGAAGGATGAGGGAGTGAGAAAGATGGAGGATGAGGGAGTGAGAAAGATGAAGGATGAGGGAGTGAGAAAGATGGAGGATGAGGGAGTGAGAAAGATGAAGGATGAGGGAGTGAGAAAGATGGAGGATGAGGGAGTGAGAAAGATGAAGGATGAGGGAGTGAGAAAGATGGAGGATGAGGGAGTGAGAAAGATGGAGGATGAGGGAGTGAGAAAGATGGAGGATGAGGGAGTGAGAAAGATGGAGGATGAGGGAGTGAGAAAGATGGAGGATGAGGGAGTGAGAAAGATGGAAGATGAGGGAGTGAGAAAGATGGAGGATGAGGGAGTGAGAAAGATGGAGGATGAGGGAGTGAGAAAGATGGAGGATGAGGGAATGAGAAAGATGGAAGATAAGGGAGTGAGAAAGATGGAGGATGAGGGAGTGAGAAAGATGGAGGATGAGGGAGTGAGAAAGATGGAAGATGAGGGAGTGAGAAAGATGGAGGATGAGGGAGTGAGAAAGATGGAGGATGAGGGAGTGAGAAAGATGGAGGATGAGGGAGTGAGAAAGATGGAAGATGAGGGAGTGAGAAAGATGGAGGATGAGGGAGTGAGAAAGATGGAGGATGAGGGAGTGAGAAAGGTGGAGGATGAGGGAGAGTGAGAAAGATGGAGGATGAGGGAGTGAGAAAGATGGAGGATGAGGGAGTGAGAAAGATGGAGGATGAGGGAGTGAGAAAGATGGAGGATGAGGGAGTGAGAAAGATGGAAGATGAGGGAGTGAGAAAGATGGAGGATGAGGGAGTGAGAAAGATGGAGGATGAGGGAGTGAGAAAGATGGAGGATGAGGGAGTGAGAAAGGTGGAGGATGAGGGAGTGAGAAAGATGGAGGATGAGGGAGAGTGAGAAAGATGGAGGATGAGGGAGAGTGAGAAAGATGGAAGATGAGGGAGTGAGAAAGGTGGAGGATGAGGGAGTGAGAAAGGTGGAGGATGAGGGAGAGTGAGAAAGATGGAGGATGAGGGAGTGAGAAAGGTGGAGGATGAGGGAGTGAGAAAGATGGAGGATGAGGGAGTGAGAAAGATGGAGGATGAGGGAGTGAGAAAGGTGGAGGATGAGGGAGTGAGAAAGATGGAGGATGAGGGAGAGTGAGAAAGATGGAGGATGAGGGAGAGTGAGAAAGATGGATGAGGGAGTGAGAAAGGTGGAGGATGAGGGAGTGAAAAAGGTGGAGGATGAGGGAGAGTGAGAAAGATGGAGGATGAGGGAGTGAGAAAGGTGGAGGATGAGGGAGTGAGAAAGGTGGAGGATGAGGGAAAGTGAGAAAGATGGAGGATGAGGGAGTGAGAAAGGTGGAGGATGAGGGAGTGAGAAAGATGGAGGATGAGGGAGTGAGAAAGGTGGAGGATGAGGGAGTGAGAAAGGTGGAGGATGAGGGAGTGAGAGAGATGGAGGATGAGGGAGTGAGAAAGATGGAAGATGAGGGAGAGTGAGAAAGATGGAGGATGAGGGAGTGAAAAAGATGGAGGATGAGGGAGTGAAAAAGATAGAGGATGAGGGAGTGAGAAAGATGGAGGATGAGGGAGTGAGAAAGATGGAGGATGAGGGAGTGAGCAAGATGGAGGATGAGGGAGTGAGAAAGATGGAGGATGAGGGAGTGAGAAAGATGGAGGATGAGGGAGTGAGAAAGATGGAGGATGAGGGAGTGAGAAAGGTGGAGGATGAGGGAGTGAGAAAGGTGGAGGATGAGGGATAGTGAGAAAGATGGAGGATGAGGGAGTGAGAAAGATGGAGGATGAGGGAGTGAGAAAGGTGGAGGATGAGGGAGAGTGAGAAAGATGGAGGATGAGGGAGTGAGAAAGATGGAGGATGAGGGAGAGTGAGAAAGGTGGAGGATGAGGGAGAGTGAGAAAGATGGAGGATGAGGGAGTGAGAAAGATGGAGGATGAGGGAGTGAGAAAGATGGAGGATGAGGGAGTGAGAAAGATGGAGGATGAGGGAGTGAGAAAGGTGGAGGATGAGGGAGAGTGAGAAAGATGGAGGATGAGGGAGTGAGAAAGGTGGAGGATGAGGGAGTGAGAAAGGTGGAGGATGAGGGAGAGTGAGAAAGATGGAGGATGAGGGAGTGAGAAAGATGGAGGATGAGGGAGTGAGAAAGATGGAGGATGAGGAGTGAGAAAGGTGGAGGATGAGGGAGAGTGAGAAAGATGGAGGATGAGGGAGTGAGAAAGATGGAGGATGAGGGAGTGAGAAAGATGGAGGATGAGGGAGTGAGAAAGATGGAGGATGAGGGAGTGAGAAAGGTGGAGGATGAGGGAGAGTGAGAAAGATTGAGGATGAGGGAGTGAGAAAGGTGGAGGATGAGGGAGTGAGAAAGGTGGAGGATGACTGAGAGTGAGAAAGATGGAGGATGAGGGAGTGAGAAAGATGGAGGATAAGGGAGTGAGAAAGATGGAGGATGAGGGAGTGAGAAAGGTGGAGGATGAGGAAGTGAGAAAGGTGGAGGATGACTGAGAGTGAGAAAGATGGAGGATGAGGGAGTGAGAAAGATGGAGGATAAGGGAGTGAGAAAGATGGAGGATGAGGGAGTGAGAAAGGTGGAGGATGAGGAAGTGAGAAAGGTGGAGGATGAGGGAGAGTGAGAAAGATTGAGGATGAGGAAGTGAGAAACGTGGAGGATGAGGGAGAGTGAGAAAGATTGAGGATGAGGGAGTGAGAAAGGTGGAGGATGAGGGAGAGTGAGAAAGGTGGAGGATGAGGGAGAGTGAGAAAGATGGAGGATGAGGGAGTGAGAAAGGTGGAGGATGAGGGAGAGTGAGAAAGATTGAGGATGAGGGAGTGAGAAAGGTGGAGGATGAGGGAGAGTGAGAAAGGTGGAGGATGAGGGAGAGTGAGAAAGATGGAGGATGAGGGAGTGAGAAAGGTGGAGGATGAGGGAGAGTGAGAAAGGTGGCGCTTTCGACCGGGTGTGGCACCAGGGCCTCTTAGCAAAACTTCAAGCACTGGGAATTGCAGGCTCTACGCTATGTCTCCTCAGTGATTACCTTCATGGTAGATCTCTAAGTGTAGTCCTCAATGGAACGGAATCAGCAAGGCATCCTATTGGGGCAAGCGTTCCACAAGGAAGTGTGCTGGGTCCACTGTTATGGAATGTCTACTTCAACGACCTTCTTCATCTCATCCCAGAATCACATGCATATGCAGACGACTGTACACTGACATTCACTTATCCAAGAGAAGAAATGCCAGCTGCGCTAAGCTACATCAATCACCAGCTGAGAGCTATATCAGCTTGGGGAAATAGATGGCAAGTAACATTTGCACCTGAGAAAACGCAAATGATGATCGTCTCTAGGCACCATGATGGTAATGCTGGTGCAGTAATAAGGATGAATGGGACGATGTTGGCACCTGGAGAAGAAGTTGATATCCTTGGGGTGAAATTTGACTCCAAACTAACCATGAAGAACCATGTTGTAAATCTTGCAAACAAGGCAGCCAGGAAGCTTACAGCACTTCGCCGTATCTCGCATCTGCTTGACAGTAGGGGTTGCAAGATCCTGTACGAGGCACAAGTACGCTCACACCTTGAGTATGCTCCACTTTCTTGGTTTGCCTGCCCCCCCTCTCATCTGCGACTGCTTGACAGAGTAGAGAACAGAGCAAGACGTCTCATCTCTCGCCTGGACCCATCCTGGATAGATCTGTCATTTCAGCAGAGCCTTCAACATAGGAGGGATGTGGGTGGCCTTACTGTTATGTACAAGGCCAATATTGTCAAAATACCACACTTGGATCCACTTCGAGGACAGCGTGAAACAAGCTTTTATGCCACAAGACGGGCTGAAAGCAGCAACTTCGCTCTGGCTGTACCCTTCTCCAGAACATCACTCCATCTGAGATCATACATACCCAGGATGACTCGAGTATGGAACACATTCGTACAGCATAATGATGTCAACGAGATAACGTCAGTTGATCAAATGAAAATGCTGGCCCACAGATGGCTCCAACTTCATCCTGTTCCCTACTTGTATGTCTCATAACAATAAAAATGCTTTCAAATGAGCTGATGTAGGTAACAGCTCTTAGCTTGCCAATAAAGTTAGGAATCCTTAACCTGTAAATAGCTGTCAATAAAGCTAGGGATCCTTAACCTTGTCAAACCCTGTGTAAAAAAAAAAAAAAAAAAAAAAAAAAAAAAAAAGATTGAGGATGAGGGAGTGAGAAAGGTGGAGGATGAGGGTGAGTGAGAAAGGTGGAGGATGAGGGAGAGTGAGAAAGATGGAGGATGAGGGAGTGAGAAAGGTGGAGGATGAGGGAGAGTGAGAAAGGTGGAGGATGAGGGAGAGTGAGAAAGATGGAGGATGAGGGAGTACCAGAGGTCACCCCCACGACCCGGTCCCAGACCAGGCCAGATGAGAGAGAGAGAGGGAGGGGGAGCTGGAAAGGGGGGCGGGGAGGGTGATGGACCCCCCTTCACCACTTCACAGCCACTTTTTACCACTTAATCACCACTTTGGGGAGATAATACACAAACACAGTGTATGATTATACATTAATGTATTCCACTTATGTATACACCCAGGTGTGTGTGTGTGTGTGTGTGTGTGTGTGTGTGTGTGTGTGTGTGTGTGTGTGTGTGTGTGTGTGTGTGTCAAGTGAACAGGTAAGGTCTGGAGCAACATCCCAGGGGATGAGGGAGGGTGAAAGTGAGGTAGAGGGGGGTGAAGGTGAGGTAGAGGGGGGTGAAGGTGAGAGAATTTGGGGAGGGGGGTAATGGTGGAGTCTGCTACTGTTGATACTGCTACCTGGAGTCTACCTGAAGGGCATTCCGGGGATCAACGCCCCCGCGGCCCGGTCCACGACCAGGCCTCCCGGTGGATCAGGGCCTGATCAACGAGGTTGTTACTGCTGGCCGCACGTAATCCAACGTACGAACCACAGCCCGGCTGATCCGGCATCGTCTTTAGGTATCTGTCCAGCTCCCTCTTGAAGACAACCAGGGGTCTTCCAGTTATGCCCCTTATTGCTGGTGGGAGGCTGTTGAACAGTCTTGGGCACCGGACACTTATTGTGTTTTCTCTTAGTGTACCAGTGACGCCCCTACTTTTCACTGGGGGTATGTTGCATCACCTGCCAAGTCTTTTGCTTTCGTATGGAGTGATTGCTGTGTGCATATTAGGGACCAGTCCCCTCCAGGATCTTCCAGGTGTAGATTATGATATATCTCTCTCGCCTGCGCTCCAGTGAGTACAAGTCAAGTGCTTCCAGGCGCTCCCAGTAGTTAAGGTGTTTGATGGAACTTATACGTGCAGTAAAGGTTCTCTGTACATTCTCTAGCTCTGCAATTTCACCTGCCTTGAATGGGGATGTTAATGTACAGCAGTATTCCAGCCTACCTGGAGTTTACCTGGAGAGAGTTCCGGGGGTCAGCGCCCCCGCGGCCCGGTCTGTGACCAGGCCTAGAGAGAATAAGTGATTTAAAAAGGATCATCATTGGCTTAGCATCTCTTGTCTTGAATGTTCTC
>NC_091378.1:4729924-4802424 GCF_038502225.1 Cherax quadricarinatus
GCAAGGTATGTGATGGTGCAAGGTATGTGATGGTGCAAGGTATGTGATGGTGCAAGGCAGATGATGGTGTAAGGCAGATGATGGTGCAAGGTAGATTGTGGTGCAAGGTAGATGGTGGTGCAAGGTAGATGATGGTGCAAGGTAGATGATGGTGCAAGGTAGATGATGGTGCAAGGTAGATGATGGTGCAAGGTAGATGGTGGTGCAAGGTAGATGATAGTGCAAGGTAGATGATAGTGCAAGGTAGATGATGGTGCAAGGTAGATGATGGTGCAAGGTAGATGATGGTGCAAGGTAGATGATGGTGCAAGGTAGATGATAGTGCAAGGTAGATGATAGTGCAAGGTAGATGATGGTGCAAGGTAGATGATAGTGCAAGGTAGATGATGGTGCAAGGTAGATGGTGGTGCAAGGTAGATGATGGTGCAAGGTAGATGGTGGTGCAAGGTAGATGATAGTGCAAGGTAGATGATGGTGCAAGGTAGATGGTGGTGCAAGGTAGATGATGGTGCAAGGTAGATGGTGGTGCAAGGTAGATGATGGTGCAAGGTAGATGGTGGTGCAAGGTAGATGGTGGTGCAAGGTAGATGGTGGTGCAAGGTAGATGATGGTGCAAGGTAGATGGTGGTGCAAGGTAGATGATAGTGCAAGGTAGATGGTGGTGCAAGGTAGATGGTGGTGCAAGGTAGATGATGGTGCAAGGTAGATGATAGTGCAAGGTAGATGGTGGTGCAAGGTAGATGGTGGTGCAAGGTAGATGGTGGTGCAAGGTAGATGATGGTGCAAGGTAGATGGTGGTATAAGGTACATGATGGTACAAGGGTGATGGAACTTTCCAGGGTGATAAGACCTTCCAGGGTGATGGGGATGGAGGACGCCTCCAGGGTGTTGGGGATGGAGGACGCCTCCAGTGTGATGGGAAGGGAGGAAGGACGCCCGTAGAGTGATGGGAAAGGAGGTAGGACACCCCAGGGTAATGGGAAGGGAGGAAAGACGCCCCCAGGGTGATGAGAAGGGAGGAAGGACACCCCCAGGGTGATGGGGAGGAAAGACGCCCCAGGGTGATGGGAAGGGAGGAAGGACGCCCCCAGGGTGATGGGAAGGGAGGTAGGACTCACCCAGGGTGATGGGAAGGGAGGAAGGACGCCCCCAGGGTGATGGGAAGGGAGGTAGGACACCCCCAGGGTGATGGGAAGGGAGGTAGGACTCACCCAGGGTGATGGGAAGGGAGGAAGGACGCCCCCAGGGTGATGGGAAGGGAGGTAGGACACCCCCAGGGTGATGGGAAGGGAGGTAGGACTCACCCAGGGTGATGGGAAGGGAGGTAGGACTCACCCAGGGTGATGGGAAGGGAGGTAGGACTCACCCAGGGTGATGGGAAGGGAGGTAGGACTCACCCAGGGTGATGGGAAGGGAGGTAGGACTCACCCAGGGTGATGGGAAGGGAGGTAGGACACCCCCAGGGTGATGGGAAGGGAGGTAGGACGCCCCCAGGGTGATGGGAAGGGAGGTAGGACTCACCCAGGGTGATGGGAAGGGAGGTAGGACACCCCCAGGGTGATGGGAAGGGGAGCCACACCATCACCAGGGATAAACCAGCCCGGGAGGGAAATATTTTTCATTATTTTTCCATTAGGAAAATCTGGCCTGATATTCCCAGCTATCATAAGATATTGTTGATGATGTGAAGATGTGGTCTGGCTTAATGTCTCGCTTGGGGGGGAGGGTGCCCCACACACTCCTTACCTTCCCTTGATGGAGGGTAAGGGGTGCCCTTATACGTCCCTCAGTGTGACTTAGGAGACAAGGATGCCCTAATGTACAGTACTGTTCATTCTCATGTGTACGTTTGTATATGATCTGTGTACGTGTGTACGTACTTTCGTCTGCGGGTGTGTGTATATATATATATGTCGTGCCGAATAGGCAGAACTTGCCATCTTGGCTTAAATAGCAACGCTCATTTTGCCATATAAGACAAGTGAAAATTTGTGTATGCAATAATTTCGCCAAAATCATTCTGAACCTAACGAAAAAAATTATTTTTGATTGTGTTTGTTTAGTACTAAATTACTGTAAACAAATCTAAAATATATTTAGTTGGGTTAGGCTAAAATAAATTGTTCTTGTTATAATAAGGTTAGGTAAGTTTCCTAAGATTCTTTTGGTGCAAAATTAAAATTTTTTACATTAATATTAATGAAAAAAATATATCTTTAAACGTACAAGAGAAAATTTTAGAAAGGACTTAATTTTAAATCAGTTCTTGCAAATTGACCAGTTTTACATATTCGGCACCACATATATATATATATATATATATATATATATATATATATATATATATATATATATATATATATATATATATATATATATATATATATATAATGTCGTGCCGAATAGGCAGAACTTGCGATCTTGGCTTAAATAGCAACGCTCATCTTGCCATATAGGACAAGTGAAAATTTGTGTATGCAGTAATTTCGCCAAAATCATTCTGAACCTAACGAAAAAAATATATTTCACTGTGTTTGTTTAGTATTAAATTATTGTAAACAAATCTAAAATATATTTAGTTGGGTTAGGCTAAAATAAATTGTTCTTGTTATAATAAGGTTAGGTAAGTTTTCTAAGATTCTTTTGGAGCAAAATTTTAAATTTTTACATTAACATTAATGAAAAAAATATATCTTTAAACGTATAAGAGAAAATTTTAGAAAGGACTTAATTTTAAATGAGTTCTTGCTAATTGACCAGTTTTACATATTCGGCACGACATATATATATACACATATATATATATATATATATATATATATATATATATATATATATATATATATATATCTATATATATATATATATATATATATATATATAATATATATATGCAATAAGATCACAGTGAACAGGTGATTTCAAAATATGCAAAACAACCACTCTGAAAGAATAGAGAAATTCCAAGCGCTTTCGTGACTACTCACATTATCAAGGAACTATGAAAGTGAAGCATCCAAGGAAGCTATATAAGGGGTCCGGCCAGCACCTCACTATCAGATCCCACAACGGTTAAACACGTGACGCGCAGCGAGCCAACTTGGATAGGTCCTTTGCACAACTCACCCCCAAGCTATTCTACCCAAGAAAATTTAAAAATTATTTGTCCAGTGTATTATTAAATTCTTCCCAAATTTTATTAATTATAAATGGATCTAATTTATATAAACCAAAGGAAATATTCATATTATTGTCAAAACTGCTTTTTATGAAACAAGATTCAATTATATTCCTGTCGACCATGGACTTGCTTGATACTACTTTCTCAACTTTTTGAAAATCAATTGGATGGTTAAAATCTCTTACATGAATAAATAGAGCATTGGAATCTTGTCCGGTTCTAATGCTATATTTATGTTGTTTTAATCTTAGTTCGAGATTTTTACCAGTTTGACCGTAATAAACTTTATCGCATATTTTACAAGGAATCTTATAGACACATCCATCAACATTTTGGGGGGAATTCTTTATCAAAAGTTTTTTTACTGTATCAAGATTTTTGAATACAACTTTAATATTAAAAGTCTTAAGAAGAGAAGGCATATCAACCAAGTTTTCATGGTAAGGGAGAACCAACATATTTTTAGTTGAATAAGGCTGGTTGCCCCTTTTTGGATTATAAAAAGTGTTTCTAGCAACTTTAAAAGATTTATCAATTACATTTCTTGGGTATTTTAAATCATTACCTATTACCAAGAAATGTAATTGATAAATCTTTTAAAGTTGCTAGAAACACTTTTTATAATCCAAAAAGGGGCAACCAGCCTTATTCAACTAAAAATATGTTGGTTCTCCCTTACCATGAAAACTTGGTTGATATGCCTTCTCTTCTTAAGACTTTTAATATTAAAGTTGTATTCAAAAATCTTGATACAGTAAAAAAACTTTTGATAAAGAATTCCCCCCAAAATGTTGATGGATGTGTCTATAAGATTCCTTGTAAAATTTGCGATAAAGTTTATTACGGTCAAACTGGTAAAAATCTCGAACTAAGATTAAAACAACATAAATATAGCATTAGAACCGGACAAGATTCCAATGCTCTATTTATTCATGTAAGAGATTTTAACCATCCAATTGATTTTCAAAAAGTTGAGAAAGTAGTATCAAGCAAGTCCATGGTCGACAGGAATATAATTGAATCTTGTTTCATAAAAAGCAGTTTTGACAATAATATGAATATTTCCTTTGGTTTATATAAATTAGATCCATTTATAATTAATAGAATTTGGGAAGAATTTAATAATACACTGGACAAATAATTTTTAAATTTTCTTGGGTAGAATAGCTTGGGGGTGAGTTGTGCAAAGGACCTATCCAAGTTGGCTCGCCGCGCGTCACGTGTTTAACCGTTGTGGGATCTGATAGTGAGGTGCTGGCCGGACCCCTTATATAGCTTCCTTGGATGCTTCACTTTCATAGTTCCTTGATAATGTGAGTAGTCACGAAAGCGCTTGGAATTTCTCTATTCTTTCAGAGTGGTTGTTTTGCATATATATATATATATATATATATATATATATATATATATATATATATATATATATATATATATATAATACAGCTATTTGGGAGTGGACGTGTCAGCGGATGGGTCTATGAAAGATGAGGTGAATCATAGAATTGATGAGGGTAAAAGGGTGAGTGGTGCACTTAGGAGTCTGTGGAGACAAAGAACTTTGTCCTTGGAGGCAAAGAGGGGAATGTATGAGAGTATAGTTTTACCAACGCTCTTATATGGGTGTGAAGCATGGATGATGAATGTTGTAGCGAGGAGAAGGCTGGAGGCAGTGGAGATGTCATGTCTGAGAGCAATGTGTGGTGTGAATATAATGCAGAGAATTCGTAGTTTGGAAGTTAGGAGGAGGTGCGGGATTACCAAAACTGTTGTCCAGAGGGCTGAGGAAGGGTTGTTGAGGTGGTTCGGACATGTAGAGAGAATGGAGTGAAACAGAGTGACTTCAAGAGTGTATCAGTCTGTAGTGGAAGGAAGGCGGGGTAGGGGTCGGCCTAGGAAAGGTTGGAGGGAGGGGGTAAAGGAGGTTTTGTGTGCGAGGGGCTTGGACTTCCAGCAGGCGTGCGTGAGCGTGTTTGATAGGAGTAAATGGAGACAAATTTTTTTTAATACTTGACGTGCTGTTGGAGTGTGAGCAAAGTAACATTTATGAAGGGGTTCAGGGAAACCGGCAGGCCGGACTTGAGTCCTGGAGATGGGAAGTACAGTGCCTGCACTCTGAAGGAGGGGTGTTAATGTTGCAGTTTAAAAACTGTAGTGTAAAGCACCCTTCTGGCAAGACAGTGATGGAGTGAATGATGGTGAAAGTTTTTCTTTTTCGGGCCACCCTACCTTGGTGGGAATGAGCCAGTGTGATAATAAAAAAATAATAATAAAAATATATACACACACAAACACTGATCTCTGGCTGAAGGAGATTCGAACCTACGAACCACACTGGACCACACTGGTCCAGTGTGGTGAGAATATATATATATGGTGTGTGTGTGTGTGTGTGTGTATATATATATATATATATATATATATATATATATATATACATATATATATATATACACTATATATATATATATATATACACATATATATATACACATATATATATACATTATATATATATACACATTATATATATATATATACACATTATATATATATATATATATATATATATATATATATATATATATATATATATATATATACACACACACACACACACCTACGTGCGTACTCACCGTGTGTGCATACAGGCAAACACGTGTGTACATGTTCACATGTGTGTGTGTGCGTGCTCACAAACACATGTGTGTGTGTACGTGCTCACACAATATTGTTTCACACAAAGGATTTCCTAACTTTTTCGTACCCAATTTTTGTGAAGAGAGACGAGAGACAGGTTGATACCTTTACTAAATGGAGGATTTGTCTTTTGTGGTGTACAGATTTATTTTGTTTATAGACTATTGGAAATTGGTAGTAGATAGTACGGGCGTAGTTTACGAGAGATCTGCTGTGTTGTGTTCTTATTGTTACCACTGAGCAACGGCCTCCCCTCCCCCCACCCTCGCTTTATATATATATATATATATATATATATATATATATATATATATATATATATATATATATATATATATATATATATATATATATATATTCGCTTGGATAATAAATTAAAGAGGAATGTGACAACTTTCAGCGTCACACTGAGGTCCTCTTCAGTGTTTATTGTTGTTGAATATTTATACCTGGAAAGTACTCGAGAGTCTGGCCCCAAATGTGTACACTGCCATAACAACATACTGGAGTGAGAGATATGAGAGGATGTATAATATAAATACAGTGAAAAGCAGGGGTACCGTAGGCATAATAAGAGGACATTGTGTCAGCATCCGTGGGCACAATAAGGGAACACTGTATCACCATCCGTGACCCCAGATTATTCGATATCTTAGCAGAAAATATCAGAAACACTGCTGGAAACTGGACAAGTACCTTCACCAGATCAACCAGGCTGTGATAGATATGTGGGAGTGCGGACCACCAGCAGCAACAGCCTGGTTGTGACCAGGCAAGCACCAGAGGAGCCTGGCCCAGGGCCGGGCTACGGTAGTAGAAAGACTTTCGGAACTCATCAAAGGTATATCAAAGGTAAAGGTAGCCAGGTTGACCAGGCAGACACCAGCCGAGCCTGGCCCAGGGCCGGGCTCCGGGAGTGGAAAGCCTTTCGGAATTCATCAGAGGTGTATAATATTGGAGGTTGATCCATCTTTCCACCACACAACTGCCTCTCCCCTCGCTCGCTCAGTTTTAATGGCACATGTAAAACTTAGTCACTTCACGGAGCTGAGTTTTCAATTGCCATCTCATTTACATATGACCGCGACGTTGTAACCAAATTAAATGTGCCTCTCCACTAAAGTTATTAACTCTATCTTCTCCCCTTCCACCACTATCTCTCTCTCTCTCTCTTCTTTCTCTTCTTCCTGAGCGAGACAAGAAGGACCCTCCCTGTGTTCCTAACCTGACTCCTTCAGACACATTACTGAATAATGCCAAATTTTGCCACGTGTCCCTTATTTCATGATCATTTGCCCCCCTCCCCTCCGAGCCTGGCACTAGACGAAGAGGAGCTACCAGAACCAGGGAAATAATCTTGCATATGGGAGGAAAGTGGTCTTATGTTGCTGGAATTTGAAGAACATATGGAGGAAAGTGGTCTTAACGTTATGGACACTTGTGCTCCCGTGTTTGGAATATTGCACAGTGTTGACGGCCCCGTTCAGGGCAGGAGAGATATCAGAGCTGGAACATATACAGAAATCGTTATTATTATTAATGACAGGGGTAGCTGCAAGTGTTGATAATACTTATAATACTTATTAAGAATGTTATGAGGCTATGATATCCTACTGTAATATATACAACTTTGTTGCCTGTAAACCCGTACAGATGACTGCCGGTATAGGTTAGTTTTGTCAGGAAATAAGTGTTTCCTTACGCGGGTCTTAGTTATATGATGACCAGGAGCTGGAGCTTTTGGTCTTGGTTTACTCCTCTACCTCTTTAAAAATTATCGTTATGATTATAACCATTTCTTACCTGTGTTGAGCGTGAGGGCTTGATACACCTTGTAGAATTTGCAGAAGCCAGAGTTGTTAAATTAGACACATGTGCAACTCTTGGGTATCTTTATTGAGGAAACGTTTCGCCACACAGTGGCTTCATCAGTCCATACGAAGGATAAACTTGAAGAACAGGAGGAGAATGAGGGAGGCCTGGTCATGGACCGGGCCGCGGGGGCGTTGATCCCCGGAATAACCTCCAGGTAACCTCCAGTCCCTCAACCTTGAGTCGATGTGAAGAAACAAAAGGGAAAACGCATCGTGAAGCATCACTAGCCACATCGTGAAACTAGCTAGTGAAGGATGACGCTAGTAGTGTCTGTTAGCCCAGGCAGACAGAGCACACAGACGGCGCTAGTATCTGAACCCCACCTAGAACACAGACTAATAGCAGTAGCATCTTCCTAGTATCTCATGCAAATCGTTAGCAGCTTTAGTTAAGTTTATTTAGGTACAGGTACACATAAGTATAGTTACACAAATTATTATCCATAGTAACGTGTATAAATTATCTACCGGGATAACCCCCAAAAATGTCAAAGTTACTTACTTCCATTATCGTTCTTGAATTATTTCTCATTCTAGACGACTGCTACATACTTAAGTTTTAAGTTACGTAGCTGGATATAGATATATACTTTCGATTCATGTGCAACACCTTTGGAAAACGTTTCGCCCACCAGTGGTTTTATGAGTTCATTAGAGGGATAATATGTGTAGACAGTAAATGAGATAATCAGATGTGAGGATGATAAATAACGTCTCAAAGTACTTCAATTGTCTCTGCAACGGAGATGAGAGAGATAACTTTTAATATATAGATGGAAAGTACTGGAGGGACTGGTCATAAACCTGCACACTTCCCTAACAAGTTACTAGAGTGGGAGATATAGGGGAAAGTGTGGAATACACCTAGTGAAAAAGCAGGGGTCACTGGGGGGCACAATAAGAGAGCACTGTATCAACATCCGTGGTCCCAGACCCTTCACCATACTACCAGCAGATATCAGAAATATTGCTCTATCGAAGTCAGTCGTTTTCAAGAAGCTGGACATTATTTAAAAGTGTAGGATCAAATGTGTTGTGATAGCTGTGTGGGCCTGGGGGCCACCAGCACAAACAGCGTGGTAGATCAGGCTGTCAGCAAGGAGTCTGACCTCAGGCCGAGCTACGGGTGCGCAGGAACCCTCGAAAACGGTCACAGGTAAGCTGTTGTGGGAATCTTAGTCGGTTGTGATAAGGAAGATTGTGTTGAGAAGGGGGGAGAGAGTGGTTATGGAGGGGTGATAAGGAAGGGGAGAGTGGTAGTGAAGGAGGGAAAAGGAAGGGGGGAACAACAACAGCGGCAATAACAACAGCAACAGTGACCAAAATAACAGCATCTGTCAAAACATCTACAACAACAGTAACGACAACAACAGTAACTACATCAACAGTAACCACATCAACAGCAACCGAAATAAACAACAGTAACAACAACAGCAATAACCGCAATAAACAACAACAGTAACCACAACAACAACAACAGGAACCACAAACAACAACAGCAATAACCGCAATAAACAACAACAGTAACCACAACAACAACAACAGGAACCACAAACAACAACAGCAATAACCGCAATAAACAACAACAGTAACCACAAACAACAACAGCAATAACCGCAATAAACAACAACAGTAACCACAACAACAACAACAGTAACCACAAACAACAACAGCACCACTTTCCACCATTTTACAAAGACTGATCTCCAAGTTAGAGGATTCACTGAACATAACAATATGGTTTAAGCTAATATTCCTAAGACTGATTGAAAGATTTCCTCGTCGTGCACGACTTTAATCATCTGTCAGAAGAGGGACTGAGGAGAGGTAGAAGATGGGGGAGAGGGGAAGGAGGGAGATGGGGCACGAGGAGAGGGGGGAAAGATGGGGTTTGGGAAGAGTGTTTGATAGGGAGTCTGGAGGAGTAGGGAAGTATGAAGGTGGTGCTTGGAGAGAAGAGGGAAGGGAAGTGAAGGGTGAGGGGGACGGGAGTGTAAATGGGAGGTACATGGTGGGAGGGAGGAACACTGAGAAAGGGGGAAGGAGTAGGTGAGGGGAGCACTTGTCATCTCCACGTCAGACACCGCCATTGTGGTTGGCTGACTGCGACATGCACATGGTAGGAGGGGGAAGGGGAGGGGAGGAGGACGAAGGGGAGGGGGAGGAGGACGAAGGGGGGAATGGAGAAACTGCCGCTGAATTCCCTTCTTTCAGTCATCCTTTCTACCCCTTCCCCCTCTCTCTCTTTCTCTCTCTCCCTCATCCTCTTTTATTCTCCTCTTCCTTCTTCCCTTCTTCACTACTCTTGTAACTCTCATACACTAGTGTAGCAGCACACTGCTGATGTATCCAATTTTGCTAAATACAAAAACAGAGAGAATAATAATAATGTACTCTCTACCTGTGCTTTACCTGTGACCAGCTTCGAGTGCTCTTGTACTCAGTGAAATGTGGATTTACGAGTCCTGAGATTTTAGTGATAATTTGAGTGGATGTCTGTCGTGTATACCGCGTGATATCTTGTAAATATACACCATATATACAAAATATACATTATATGGTATATACATTACGATATATACACATGAATTGTGAATATATATATATATATATATATATATATATATATATATATATATATATATATATATATATATATATATATATATATATAATATGTCGTGCCGAATATGTAAAACTGATTAATTAGCAAGAACTCATTTAAAATTAAGTCCTTTCTAAAATTTTCTCTTATACTTTTAAAGATATATTTTTTCATTAATATTAATGTAAAAATTAATAATTTTGCACCAAAAGAATCTTAGAAAACTTACCTAACCTTATTATAACAAGAAGAAATTATTTTAGCCTAACCCAACTAAATATATTTTAGATTTATTTACAATAATTTAATACTAAACAAACACAGTGAAATATATTTTTTTCGTTAGGTTCAGAATGATTTTGGCGAAATTATTGCATACACAAATTTTCACTTGTCCTATATGGCAAGATGAGCGTTGCTATTTAAGCCAAGATCGCAAGTTCTGCCTATTCGGCACGACACATATATATATATATATATATATATATATATATATATATATATATATATATCTATATATATATATATATATATTATATATATATATATATATATATATATATATATATATATATATATATATATATATATATATATATATATAACCATTGTCTCTACGTCCACAGAAGGACTCGAACCTGCAAACTCTGATACAGAGTAACCAGTACTGTACCACGGAGCTTCACCCCAGATGGTAAAGTACTGGTTACTCTGATACAGAGTTTGCAGGTTCGAGTCCAGCTGTGGACGTAGAGACAATATTTGTAAATAATTTCGTCTGTTTGCGAATTATTTAGCATATCGGCCGTCTCCCACCAAGGCAGAGTGACTCGAAAAAGAAGTACTTTCACCATCATTCACTCCACCACTGTTACACTGCAGTTATACAACTGCAACAGTTTGTTGGATCTCAAAAATATCTTGAATTTATATTAAATTTCTTCGTGAAATTTTTAAACTGTGAATTTTTAAAAAGTGTTTTTAAATGGGTTTTAATAAGGTTTTTTCATCGTCCTGGTCAGAAATATACAAAAAATCGGCGACTGATTCGTAATTTTAAAAGGACTGTGTGTGTGTGTGTGTGTGTGTGTGTGTGTGTGTGTGTGTGTGTGTGTGTATGTGTGTGTGTATGTGTGTGTGTGTGTGTGTGTGTGTGTGTGTGTGTATGTGTGTGTGTGTGTGTGTGTGTGTATGTGTGTGTGTGTGTGTGTGTGTGTGTGTGTGTGTATGTGTGTATGTGTGTGTGTTTCTCCTTCACTGTAAGTACACATGTGTACACATCAGTGCAGTCATTTTGAAATCTATCTTTTCTCTCTCCCTTCCATTCCCATCTATCCTCCCCTCCTTCCTCCCATTCCCATCTATCCTCCTCTCCTTCCCCCCATTCCCATTTATCCTCCCTCCCATTCCCATCTTCCCTTCTCATATTCCACTCTTTACTGTCTCTCTCTCATTCCCATATTTTCCGCCATCTGCCTCCCATTTTATTCTCCCTCCCTCCCTGATTCCCTCCCTCCCTCCCGCCCTCCCTCCCTCCCTCCATCCCTCCCTCCCGCCCTCCCTCCCTCCCTGATTCCCTCCCTCCCTCATTATCACAGTTTTCACTGCATTCATCACCATCGTCCATTCGCTAAGAGGATCTCGGCATTTAATTTCTTCGTCAGTCAGCTGGGTCAGCTGGTACAGCTGATGCATGTCAGCTGTCAGCCCACCCGTCATCACCATTTGTTCATAAAGTCATCACCATTTGTTCCCGCCCATCTCCAGGCGCCCACGCCCACTCTCCAGCACATACGCCCATATACGCATGGCAGAGAGAGAGAGAGAGAGAGAGAGTTTATGGCTGTGTACATTGAATGTTGGAATTAAAACACAGTAGAAGATAAGTGGTAATTAAGCAGATCATTAAGGCAGTAGAAAATATGGAAGGCAGTGGAAAATAAACCAGTGAAAAGCAGGGGTGCCGTGGGTACAATAAGAGAACACTGTATCAGCATCCGTGGGTATAATAAGGGAACACTGCTGGAACAAGTGTAAAAGTCTTCAGGAGGAAACTGGACAAGTGTCTTTTCCAGGTGCTAGTGGACCACCAGCAGCAAAATCCTAGTTGACCAGACTAGCACCAGACGAGCCTGGACCAGGGCCGGGCTCTGGAAGTAGGAGAGTGTGAGCTGCAGGCTTGGAGAGCGAGCTTGCAGGCTTGGAGGGCGTGCTACAGGCTTGCTTTGTACTTTCATATGTAGCGAGAAGATAATTGCTACCCACAAGGGTCCACACGGTCGAAAATCATTATGTTCATATATGGAATGTCGACCATTAGGGCAGTGTGTCTCGTGCACTCTTGGTAACGAAGACTCCTTCATCACGTCTCAACTACCTAGAATGGCAGTGTGTACATGCGCCTCTGTACACCGCAGTCTATACACGCGCAAATTGGTGTACACATGTATACACACACACACACACACACACACACACACACACTGGAGGACAGGAGGGATAGAGGGTACATGATAACGATGTATAAAATACTGAGAGGAATTGACAAGGTGGATAGGGACAGGATGTTCCAGAGATGTGACACAGCAACAAGGGGTCACAACTGGAAGTTAAAAACTCAGATTGAGTCTAGGGATGTTAGGAAGTATTTCTTTAGCTTTAGAGTTGTCAGGAAGTGGAACAATTTGGAGAATGAAGTAGTGGAGGCAGGATCCATACATAGCCTTAAGAAGAGGTACGATAAGGCTCTTGGAGCAAGGAGTGTACTTAGTAGTGACTAGCGAAGAGGCGGGGCCAGGAGCTGTGTATCGACCCCTGTAGCCATGTATGGTAAGTACACACGGGTGTACGGGCGGTGGGTGTGTGGGTAGCCACGTATGGTAAGTACACACGGGTGTACGGGCGGTGGGTGTGTGGGTAGCCACGTATGGTAAGTACACACGGGTGTACGGGCGGTGGGTGTGTGGGTAGCCACGTATGGTAAGTACACACGGGTGTACGGGCGGTGGGTGTGTGGGTAGCCACGTATGGTAAGTACACACGGGTGTACGGGCGGTGGGTGTGTGGGTAGCCACGTATGGTAAGTACACACGGGTGTACGGGCGGTGGGTGTGTGGGTAGCCACGTATGGTAAGTACACACGGGTGTACGGGCGGTGGATGTGTGGGTAGCCACGTATGGTAAGTACACACGGGTGTACGGGCGGTGGGTGTGTGGGTAGCCACGTATGGTAAGTACACACGGGTGTACGGGCGGTGGGTGTGTGGGTAGCCACGTATGGTAAGTACACACGGGTGTACGGGCGGTGGGTGTGTGGGTAGCCACGTATGGTAAGTACACACGGGTGTACGGGCGGTGGGTGTGTGGGTAGCCACGTATGGTAAGTACACACGGGTGTACGGGCGGTGGGTGTGTGGGTAGCCACGTATGGTAAGTACACACGGGTGTACGGGCGGTGGGTGTGTGGGTAGCCACGTATAGTAAGTACACACGGGTGTACGGGCGGTGGGTGTGTGGGTAGCCACGTATAGTAAGTACACACGGGTGTACGGGCGGTGGGTGTGTGGGTAGCCACGTATGGTAAGTACACACGGGTGTACGGGCGGTGGGTGTGTGGGTAGCCACGTATGGTAAGTACACACGGGTGTACGGGCGGTGGGTGTGTGGGTAGCCACGTATAGTAAGTACACACGGGTGTACGGGCGGTGGGTGTGTGGGTAGCCACGTATGGTAAGTACACACGGGTGTACGGGCGGTGGGTGTGTGGGTAGCCACGTATGGTAAGTACACACGGGTGTACGGGCGGTGGGTGTGTAGGTAGCCACGTATGGTAAGTACACACGGGTGTACGGGCGGTGGGTGTGTAGGTAGCCACGTATGGTAAGTACACACGGGTGTACGGGCGGTGGGTGTGTGGGTAGCCACGTATGGTAAGTACACACGGGTGTACGGGCGGTGGGTGTGTGGGTAGCCACGTATGGTAAGTACACACGGGTGTACGGGCGGTGGGTGTGTGGGTGGTCAGCTTGGCAGTAAACATCCCACCCACATACTAGCTGTCACAGAGGTGACAGATGGATGCTGTCTTCTACAGCGGCTGTTATTTCACTATTTCTGTTGTGCCTCCCGTTGTTGATAACCTGCCGTTGATATCCTTCAGTTATCCTCCTGAGGCCATCCAGCCGTTGCCATCCTGAAGTGTACTCTCCTATTTGTGTTGCGGTGTTCGAATCACAGCTCCTGGCTTCACCAATTCCTGGTTTCCAGAGCTAGATAATGGGAAGTAATAAAGAATGATTGACAAAGGATTGGGTAGCTCAAATAACATTGTATCAAGATCCCTTCAAAAAGCATCAGGGCTCTTGATAACATTTGTTTGGCTGGACATTCTTGAAGGTTACCTTTGGTATACCTCTGACGAGTTTCAAGCGTTTTTTCTATTCCCACAGCCCGGTCTTAGTCCAGGCTTGTCTGGTGCTTGTCTGATAAAGCAGTCTGTTACTGGTGGTGGTCGTGGTCCAGGCTTGTCTGGTGCCAGCGGGCCACCAGCAGCAGCAGTTTGGTTGATCAGACAAGCCTGGATCAGGACCCGGCTGTCATAGTAAGGTAACTCTCGGGGACCATTAAAGGTATATCAAAGGTAAAGGTGACCTTAAGGGAGAGTAAAGTCACTAGCTGTGACCTCAGGGGACAGTGACGTACTTGTCTGTCAGTCGCTATGCGGTATTCGTGTTTGGAGATGTGTGGGCGTGTGTAGCCACGGGCGTGGGTGGTCGGCTGCGGCACGCCATTGTGCCCAGCGAAGATTTGTACCTACGCTAAAGCCTACATTCTCGACGCTTAAGTGTCCACGTCATGTAGTATTCTCTTAGTCTAATTATACAATCCTCTTCAATGAAAACAAACTATAGGTAACTACCGCCAGCAACAACAGCCTGGTTGAGCAGGCAGGCCTCCACACCAGCTTGGCCCAAAGTCGGGCTATGGCAGTACGGGGGACACTCACAACACAAGTATATCACAGCCACCCTCTGACTTCTCAACCCCCAAACACCCGTATTTTAATAAATTAAATCTCTCCTAAATTAATAAATCCCACCTTGAAGAAATCAACAAGAGTTGTGCGGTATATTACAGATACCCTCCGACTTCTCCTTAACCCCAAGCAGCCTTATTGCAATAAATTAAATCTCTACACTGGTAAATCCCCCGTTGAAATCTACAAAAGGTGGAGGAAGGGCGCGTACGACTCTGGAAGTGGCCAGGCTAGTTGGTACACTCTGCGGAGAGTCGTACTTACTACATGATTGATTGACAGCTCTCACATGTGTTTAGCCCGAGATTCCCAGCGTCGCACGCACCATCACCTTCTGAATGACTCTCTTTTCGTATTTCCAATGACAATTATTACGGGAGGAACGCAGCCTCGCGCGTTGGCCAACACATGACACCTGCTCATCTATCATGCCTGGTGTCGGTGATACCTTGATTTGCAGCAGGGGGGGAGTTGGAGGGAGGGAGTTGATGGATGTGTGGGGGTGAGGGTGGGAGTGATGGATACAGGCTGGTTGTGATGGTCAGGGGAGGCTGTTGTTGATAGTATGGAAGAATGGCGTTTTGTTATTTAATGAAGTTGGTTACAATAGCAGTGTGCTGCTACATTGTTCTATATGATAGTTACATTGTGGGAACACCAGCAGTGTGTTGCTACACTATTCTATATGATAATTACATTGTGGGAACACCAGCAGTGTGTTGCTACACTATTCTATATGATAGTTACATTGTGGGAACACCAGCAGTGTGTTGCTACACCATTCTATGTGATAGTTACATTGTGGAAACACCAAAATCTGCACAATCCAGGGCAACATGGGTTCAGGGCAGGTCGCTCCTGCCTCTCACAACTACTGGATCACTATGACATGGCCTTGGATGCACTGGAAGAAAATCAGAATGCAGATGTAATATACACAGACTTTGCAAAAGCATTTGACAAATGCGATTATGGCGTAATAGCCCATAAAATACGTGCTAAAGGAATAACTGGGAAAGTGGGGAGATGGATCTTCAACTTCCTAACAAATCGAACACAAAGAGTAGTGGTCAACAGAGTTAAATCAGAGGCTGCCATAGTGAAGAGCTCTGTTCCACAAGGCACAGTACTAGCCCCCATCTTATTCCTTATCCTCATATCAGACATAAACAGAGATATACACCACAGCACCGTATCATCCTTTGCGGATGATACTAGGATCTGCATGAGGCTGTCATCTGCTGAGGACGAGGTTAACCTCCAAGAAGATATAAACCAAGTTTTCCAGTGGGCAACGGTAAACAATATGATGTTCAATGAGGACAAATTCCAACTACTCCGTTATGGAAAACTGGAGGAGATAATAACTAGAACAGAGTATACTACTGACTCCGGCCATACAATAGAGCGAAAAAATAATGTAAGGGACCTGGGAGTAGTAATGTCTGAGGATCTCACTTTCAAGGATCACAACAGTGCCACGATCGCACGTGCAAAGAAAATGATAGGATGGATAATGAGAACTTTCAAAACGAGAGATGCCAAGCCCATGATGATCCTTTTCAAATCACTTGTTCTCTCTAGGCTGGAATACTGCTGTACATTAACATCTCCATTCAAAGCAGGTGAAATCGCAGATCTAGAGAGTGTACAGAGATCCTTTACTGCACGTATAAGTTCTGTCAAGCACCTTAACTACTGGGAACGCTTGGAAGCACTTGACTTGTACTCGTTGGAACGCAGGAGGGAGAGATATATCATAGTCTACACTGGGAAAATCCTGGAAGGAATGGTCCCAAATCTGCACACAGAAATCACTCCCTACGAAAGTAAAAGACTGGGCAGGCGATGCAAAATGGCCCCAATAAAAAGTAGGGGCACCATTGGTACACTAAGGGAAAACACCATAAGTGTCCGGGGCCCAAAACTGTTCAACAGCCTCCCATTAAGCATTAGGGGAATTGCCAATAAACCCCTGGCTGCCTTCAAGAGAGAGCTGGACAGATACCTAAAGTCAGTGCCGGATCAGCCGGGCTGTGGCTCGTACGTTGGACTGCGTGCGGCCAGCAGTAACAGCCTAGTTGATCAGGCCCTGATCCATCGGGAGGCCTGGTCATGGACCGGGCCGCGGGGGCGTTGATCCCCGGAATAACCTCCAGGTAACCAGCAGTGTGCTGCTACACTTCTGTATGATAGTTACATTGTGGGATTAAAATCTAGCTGTTTCTCTATCATATTTCATCACACAGGATGGTGTACATGTTGAAATGTCAGTCTGAGCTGGGAAACACTGCTGATAGTTGTGGTAGATAGTAGTGTTGGTTGGGGTGGCTTGTGGTGGGGGCTGGTAGTGGTTGTGACTGTGGTGATTGTGGATGGTGCTTGCGGATTTCATTGCATCCGCTTCACCCTCCTCCTCCTCTTCCTCCTCACAATACAACAACAGAATTTAGGACACTAACAGATGGCCCATCATGCACTTTAGACTTTATGAGTGTTGAGTGTATCAGACACCGGATGGCTCCCAGACCATCTTTAATAGCCAACAGCCCCGGATGGCCCGCAGACTTTTAGTGGCCAGCAGCCCCGTATGGTTTCCCCAGACCATCTTGACCATCAGCCCTGTAAGGTCTGCTAGATACTGTGAGGTACCAGATTTGAAGATCATTATACAAACTCAAGTATTCTCACTGGCATTTTACGGATCACAGACTCGTGGGGGAAATAGGAAAGGTAGGGAGGGGAGAGGAGGGGCATAGTTATTCCCAGGGATCTGCGTAGTAACTACTAATTCTTCATACAACGCATATATTTCTCGTTGTGATGGATAAAATGCGAATTTATTGAAAAGCATTTACTGATGTCAGTTGGACAATTGTCAAGTCCCAACTGGAGCCAGAAAATTAGAGAAGGACTGAAAATAACACCGTAGGGGGCGGGGGAAAGATAACATAAGAATGGAGGAACACTGCAGAAGGCCTACTGCCCCATACAAGGCAGAGATAGTAATAGTAGTAGTAGTAATAGTAGTGGTATTAATAGGAGTGGTGGTGGTGGGGATCCACTTTCTTGTTTTAATGGGGTGTATCTTGCTGTGATTATGACAGTGTTTCATGTTCTTATAATATAGACTTGCGTGGTCATCCGGTATTATTGTTTATCACTGTAGTGTGAGTGACACTTGTTGACACTGTAGTGTGGGTGACACTTGTTGACACTGTAGTGTGGGTGACACTTGTTGACACTGTAGTGTGGGTGACACTTGTTGACACTGTAGTGTGGGTGACACTTGTTGACACTGTAGTGTGAGTGACACTTGTTGACACTGTAGTGTGAGTGACACTTGTTGACACTGTAGTGTGGGTGACACTTGTTGACACTGTAGTGTGGGTGACACTTGTTGACACTGTAGTGTGAGTGACACTTGTTGACACTGTAGTGTGAGTGACACTTGTTGACACTGTAGTGTGAGTGACACTTGTTGACACTGTAGTGTGGGTGACACTTGTTGACACTGTAGTGTGAGTGACACTTGTTGACACTGTAGTGTGGGTGACACTTGTTGACACTGTAGTGTGAGTGACACTTGTTGACACTAGTGTGGGTGACACTTGTTGACACTGTAGTGTGGGTAACACTTGTTGACACTGTAGTGTGGGTGACACTTGTTGACACTGTAGTGTGGGTGACACTTGTTGACACTGTAGTGTGAGTGACACTTGTTGACACTGTAGTGTGAGTGACACTTGTTGACACTGTAGTGTGAGTGACACTTGTTGACACTGTAGTGTGGGTGACACTTGTTGACACTGTAGTGTGGGTGACACTTGTTGACACTGTAGTGTGGGTGACACTTGTTGACACTGTAGTGTGGGTGACACTTGTTGACACTGTAGTGTGAGTGACACTTGTTGACACTGTAGTGTGGGTGACACTTGTTGACACTGTAGTGTGGATGACACTGTAGTGTGGGTGACACTTGTTGACACTGTAGTGTGGGTGACACTTGTTGACACTGTAGTGTGAGTGACACTTGTTGACACTGTAGTGTGGGTGACACTTGTTGACACTGTAGTGTGGGTGACACTTGATGACAATGTAGTGTGGGTGACACTTGTTGACACTGTAGTGTGGGTGACACTTGTTGACACTGTAGTGTGGGTGACACTTGTTGACACTGTAGTGTGGGTGACACTTGTTGACACTGTAGTGTGAGTGACACTTGTTGACACTGTAGTGTGGGTGACACTTGTTGACACTGTAGTGTGTGGTGACACTTGTTGACACTGTAGTGTGGGACACTTGTTGACACTGTAGTGTGGGTGACACTTGTTGACACTGTAGTGTGAGTGACACTTGTTGACACTGTAGTGTGGGTGACACTTGTTGACACTGTAGTGTGAGTGACACTTGTTGACACTGTAGTGTGAGTGACACTTGTTGACACTGTAGTGTGAGTGACACTTGTTGACACTGTAGTGTGAGTGACACTTGTTGACACTGTAGTGTGGGTGACACTTGTTGACACTGTAGTGTGAGTGACACTTGTTGACACTGTAGTGTGGGTGACACTTGTGACACTGTAGTGTGACACTTGTTGACACTGTAGTGTGAGTGACACTTGTTGACACTGTAGTGTGAGTGACACTTGTTGACACTGTAGTGTGAGTGACACTTGTTGACACTAGTGTGACACTTGTTGACACTGTAGTGTGAGTGACACTTGTTGACACTGTAGTGTGGGTGACACTTGTTGACACTGTAGTGTGACACTGTACACTGTAGTGTGGGTGACACTTGTTGACACTGTAGTGTGAGTGACACTTGTTGACACTGTAGTGTGGGTGACACTTGTTGACACTGTTGTGTGAGTGACACTTGTTGACACTGTAGTGTGGGTGACACTTGTTGACACTTAGTGTGACACTTGTACACTGTAGTGTGAGTGACACTTGTTGACACTGTAGTGTGGGTGGCACTTGTTGACACTGTAGTGTGGGTGACACTTGTTGACACTGTAGTGTGAGTGACACTTGTTGACACTGTAGTGTGGGTGACACTTGTTGACACTGTAGTGTGGGTGACACTTGTTGACACTGTAGTGTGGGTGACACTTGTTGACACTGTAGTGTGGGTGACACTTGTTGACACTGTAGTGTGGGTGACACTTGTTGACACTGTAGTGTGGGTGACACTTGTTGACACTGTAGTGTGAGTGACACTTGTTGACACTGTAGTGTGGGTGGTTGACACTGTAGTGTGACACTTGTTGACACTGTAGTGTTGTTGACACTGTAGTGTTGACACTTAGTGTGACACTTGTTGACACTAGTGTGAGTGACACTTGTGACACTGTAGTGTGAGTGACACTTGTTGACACTGTAGTGTGAGTGACACTTGTTGACACTGTAGTGTGAGTGACACTTGTTGACACTGTAGTGTGAGTGACACTTGTTGACACTGTAGTGTGGGTGACACTTGTTGACACTGTGGCGTGGGTGACACTTGACACTGTAGTGTGAGTGACACTTGTTGACACTGTAGTGTGGGTGACACTTGTTGACACTGTAGTGTGGGTGACACTTGTTGACACTGTAGTGTGGGTGACACTTGTTGACACTGTAGTGTGAGTGACACTTGTTGACACTGTAGTGTGGGTGACACTTGTTGACACTGTAGTGTGAGTGACACTTGTTGACACTGTAGTGTGGGTGACACTTGTTGACACTAGTGTGGGTGACACTTGTTGACACTGTAGTGTGGGTGACACTTGTTGACACTGTAGTGTGGGTGACACTTGTTGACACTGTAGTGTGAGTGACACTTGTTGACACTGTAGTGTGGGTGACACTTGTTGACACTGTAGTGTGAGTGACACTTGTTGACACTGTAGTGTGGGTGACACTTGTTGACACTGTAGTGTGAGTGACACTTGTTGACACTGTAGTGTGGGTGACACTTGTTGACACTGTAGTGTGACACTTGTGTGTGACACTTAGTGTGACACTTGTTGACACTGTAGTGTGGTGACACTTGTTGACACTGTAGTGTGGGTGACACTTGTTGACACTGTAGTGTGGGTGACACTTGTTGACACTGTAGTGTGGGTGACACTTGTTGACACTGTAGTGTGAGTGACACTTGTTGACACTGTAGTGTGACTGTAGTGACACTGTAGTGTGACACTGTACACTTGTTGACACTGTGTGTGAGTGACACTTGTTGACACTGTAGTGTGAGTGACACTTGTTGACACTGTAGTGTGTGTGACGCTTGGTGACACTGTAGTGTGGGTGACACTTGTGACACTGTGGACACTGAGTGTGAGTGACACTTGTTGACACTGTAGTGTGGGTGACACTTGTTGACACTGTAGTGTGGGTGACACTTGTTGACACTGTAGTGTGGGTGACACTTGTTGACACTGTAGTGTGAGTGACACTTGTTGACACTGTAGTGTGGGTGACACTTGTTGACACTGTAGTGTGAGTGACACTTGTTGACACTGTAGTGTGAGTGACACTTGTTGACACTGTAGTGTGGGTGACACTTGTTGACACTTAGTTGGGTGACACTGTAGTAGTGTGAGTGACACTTGTTGACACTGTAGTGTGAGTGACACTTGTTGACACTGTAGTGTGGGTGACACTTGTTGACACTGTAGTGTGAGTGACACTTGTTGACACTGTAGTGTGAGTGACACTTGTTGACACTGTAGTGTGAGTGACACTTGTTGACACTGTAGTGTGGGTGACACTTGTTGACACTGTAGTGTGAGTGACACTTGTTGACACTAGTGTGGGTGACACTTGTTGACACTGTAGTGTGGGTGACACTTCTTGACACTGTAGTGTGAGTGACACTTGTTGACACTAGTGTGGGTGACACTTGTTGACACTGTAGTGTGAGTGACACTTGTTGACACTGTAGTGTGGGTGACACTGTAGTTGGGTGACACTGTAGTGTGGTGACACTTGTTGACACTGTGTGTGGTGACACTTGTTGACACTGTAGTGTGAGTGACACTTGTTGACACTGTAGTGTGAGTGACACTTGTTGACACTGTAGTGTGAGTGACACTTGTTGACACTGTAGTGTGGGTGACACTTGTTGACACTGTAGTGTGAGTGACACTTGTTGACACTGTAGTGTGAGTGACACTTGTTGACACTGTAGTGTGGGTGACACTTGTTGACACTGTAGTGTGAGTGACACTTGTTGACACTGTAGTGTGAGTGACACTTGTTGACACTAGTAGTGTGAGTGACACTTGTTGACACTGTAGTGTGAGGTGACACTTGTTGACACTGTAGTGTGTGTGACACTTGTTGACACTGTAGTGTGGGTGACACTTGTTGACACTGTAGTGTGGGTGACACTTGTTGACACTGTAGTGTGGGTGACACTTGTTGACACTGTAGTGTGAGGTGACACTTGTTGACACTGTAGTAGTGGGTGACACTTGACACTGTAGACACTGTTGACACTGTGTGTGGTGACACTTGTTGACACTGTAGTGTGGGTGACACTTGTTGACACTGTAGTGTGTGAGTGACACTTGTTGACACTGTAGTGTGAGTGACACTTGTTGACACTGTAGTGTGAGTGACACTTGTTGACACTGTAGTGTGAGTTGACACTGTAGTGTGACACTTGTTGACACTGTAGTGTGAGTGACACTTGTTGACACTGTAGTGTGACACTTGTGACACTTGTTGACACTGTAGTGTGTGGTTGACACTGTGTTGGGTGACACTTGTTGACACTGTAGTGTGAGTGACACTTGTGACACTTGTGGGTGACACTGTTGACACTAGTGACACTGTTGACACTGTAGTGTGGGTGACACTTGTTGACACTGTAGTGTGAGTGACACGTGTTGACACTGTAGTGTGAGTGACGCTTGTTGACACTGTAGTGTGGGTGACACTTGTTGACACTGTAGTGTGAGACACTTGTTGACACTTGTTGACACTTGTTGACACTGTAGTGGGTGACACTTGTTGACACTGTAGTGTGAGTGACACTTGTTGACACTGTAGTGTGAATGACACTTGTTGACACTGTAGTGTGGGTGACACTTGTTGACACTGTAGTGTGTGTGGTTGACACTGTGTGTGACACTGTAGTGTGGGTGACACTTGTTGACACTGTAGTGTGGGTGACACTTGTTGACACTAGTGTGGGTGACACTTGTTGACACTGTAGTGTGAGTGACACTTGTTGACACTGTAGTGTGAGTGACACTTGTTGACACTGTAGTGTGGGTGACACTTGTTGACACTGTAGTGTGGGTGACACTTGTTGACACTGTAGTGTGGGTGACACTTGTTGACACTGTGGCGTGAGTGACACTTGTTGACACTGTGGTGTGGGTGACACTTGTTGACACTGTAGTGTGGGTGACACTTGTTGACACTGTGGTGTGGGTGACACTTGTTGACACTGTAGTGTGAGTGACACTTGTTGACACGGTAGTGTGAGTGACACTTGTTGACACTGTAGTGTGGGTGACACTGTAGTATGGGTGACACTGTAGTGTGGGTGACACTTGTTGACACTGTAGTGTGGGTGACACTTGTTGACACTGTAGTGTGAGTGACACTTGTTGACACTGTAGTGTGGGTGACACTTGTTGACACTGTAGTGTGGGTGACACTGTAGTGTGGGTGACACTTGTTGACACTGTAGTGTGAGTGACACTTGTTGACACTGTAGTGTGAGTGACACTTGTTGACACTGTAGTGTGAGTGACACTTGTTGACACTGTAGTGTGAGTGACACTTGTTGACACTGTAGTGTGAGTGACACTTGTTGACACTGTAGTGTGAGTGACACTTGTTGACACTAGTGTGAGTGACACTTGTTGACACTGTAGTGTGAGTGACACTTGTTGACACTAGTGTGGGGAACATAGTGACACGTCCAATGTTTCTACTCTGAACCCAGGCCCTCACCGTGTGACTTAACCACCAGGCCACCAGAGCCCTTGGGTGAGTGTGGTGTGAGTGACACTTGTTGACACTGTAGTGTGTTGACACTGTGACACTTGTTGACACTGTAGTGTGGGTGACACTGACACTTGTTGAGTGACACTTGTTGAGTGTGTGAGTGACACTTGTTGACACTGTAGTGTGGGTGACACTTGTTGACACTGTAGTGTGAGTGACACTTGTTGACACTGTAGTGTGAGTGACACTTGTTGACACTGTAGTGTGGGTGACACTTGTTGACACTGTAGTGTGAGTGACACTTGTTGACACTGTAGTGTGGGTGACACTTGTTGACACTGTAGTGTGAGTGACACTTGTTGACACTGTAGTGTGAGTGACACTTGTTGACACTGTAGTGTGAGTGACACTTGTTGACACTGTAGTGTGGGTGACACTTGTTGACACTGTAGTGTGAGTGACACTTGTTGACACTGTAGTGTGAGTGACACTTGTTGACACTGTAGTGTGAGTGACACTTGTTGACACTGTAGTGTGAGTGACACTTGTTGACACTGTAGTGTGGGTGACACTTGTTGACACTGTGGCATGAGTGACACTTGTTGACACTGTAGTGTGGGTGACACTTGTTGACACTAGTGTGAGTGACACTTGTTGACACTAGTGTGAGTGACACTTGTTGACACTGTAGTGTGAGTGACACTTGTTGACACTGTAGTGTGAGTGACACTTGTTGACACTGTAGTGTGAGTGACACTTGTTGACACTGTGGTGTGAGTGACACTTGTTGACACTGTAGTGTGGGTGACACTTGTTGACACTAGTGTGAGTGACACTTGTTGACACTAGTGTGAGTGACACTTGTTGACACTGTAGTGTGAGTGACACTTGTTGACACTGTAGTGTGAGTGACACTTGTTGACACTGTAGTGTGGGTGACACTTGTTGACACTAGTGTGAGTGACACTTGTTGACACTAGTGTGAGTGACACTTGTTGACACTGTGGCATGAGTGACACTTGTTGACACTGTAGTGTGGGTGACACTTGTTGACACTAGTGTGAGTGACACTTGTTGACACTAGTGTGAGTGACACTTGTTGACACTGTAGTGTGAGTGACACTTGTTGACACTGTAGTGTGGGTGACACTTGTTGACACTGTAGTGTGAGTGACACTTGTTGACACTGTGGTGTGAGTGACACTTGTTGACACTGTAGTGTGGGTGACACTTGTTGACACTGTAGTGTGGGTGACACTTGTTGACACTGTAGTGTGGGTGACACTTGACACTGTAGTGTGGGTGACACTTGTTGACACTGTAGTGTGAGTGACACTTGTTGACACTGTAGTGTGAGTGACACTTGTTGACACTGTAGTGTGGGTGACACTTGTTGACACTGTAGTGTGGGTGACACTTGTTGACACTGTAGTGTGGGTGACACTTGTTGACACTGTAGTGTGGGTGACACTTGTTGACACTGTAGTGTGGGTGACACTTGTTGACACTGTAGTGTGGGTGACACTTGTTGACACTGTAGTGTGGGTGACACTTGTTGACACTGTGGTGTGGGTGACACTTGTTGACACTGTAGTGTGGGTGACACTTGTTGACACTGTAGTGTGGGTGACACTTGTTGACACTGTAGTGTGGGTGACACTTGTTGACACTGTGGTGTGGGTGACACTTGACACTGTAGTGTGGGTGACACTTGTTGACACTGTAGTGTGGGTAACACTTGTTGACACTGTTGTGTGGGTGACACTTGTTGACACTGTAGTGTGGGTGGCACTTGTTGACACTGTAGTGTGGGTAACACTTGTTGACACTGTAGTGTGGGTGACACTTGTTGACACTAGTGTGGGTAACACTTGTTGACACTGTAGTGTGGGTGACACTTGTTGACACTGTAGTGTGGGTGACACTTGTTGACACTGTAGTGTGAGTGACACTTGTTGACACTGTAGTGTGAGTGACACTTGTTGACACTGTAGTGTGGGTGACACTTGTTGACACTGTAGTGTGGGTGACACTTGTTGACACTAGTGTGGGTGACACTTGTTGACACTGTAGTGTGGGTGACACTTGTTGACACTAGTGTGGTTGACACTTGTTGACACTAGTGTGGGTGACTTGTTGACACTAGTGTGGGTGACACTTGTTGACACTAGTTTGGGTGACACTTGTTGACACTAGTGTGGGTGACACTTGTTGACACTAGTGTGGGTGACACTTGTTGACAATGTAGTGTGGGTGACACTTGTTGACACTGTAGTGTGGGTGACACTTGTTGACACTAGTGTGGGTGACACTTGTTGACACTAGTGTGGGTAACACTTGTTGACACTAGTGTGGGTGACACTTGTTGACACTGTAGTGTGGGTGACACTTGTTGACACTAGTGTGGGTAACACTTGTTGACACTAGTGTGGGTGACACTTGTTGACACTGTAGTGTGGGTAACACTTGTTGACACTGTAGTGTGGGTGACACTTGTTGACACTGTAGTGTGGGTAACACTTGTTGACACTGTAGTGTAGGTGACACTTGTTGACACTGTAGTGTGGGTGACACTTGTTGACACTGTAAGTGGGTGGCACTTGTTGACACTGTAGTGTGGGTGACACTTGTTGACACTGTAGTGTGAGTGACACTTGTTGACACTGTAGTGTGGGTGACACTTGTTGACACTGTAGTGTGAGTGACACTTGTTGACACTGTAGTGTGGGTGACACTTGTTGACACTAGTGTGAGTGACACTTGTTGACACTAGTGGTGACACCTGTTGACACTGTAGTGTGAGTGACACTTGTTGACACTGTAGTGTGGGTGACACTTGTTGACACTAGTGTGGGTGACACTTGTTGACACTAGTGTGGGTGACACTTGTTGACACTAGTGTGGGTGACACTTGTTGACACTAGTGTGGGTGACACTTGTTGACACTGTAGTGTGAGTGACACTTGTTGACACTAGTGTGGGTGACACTTGTTGACACTAGTGTGGGTGGCACTTGTTGACACTAGTGTGGGTGACACTTGTTGACACTAGTGTGGGTGACACTTGTTGACACTAGTGTGGGTGACACTTGTTGACACTAGTGTGGGTGACACTTGTTGACACTAGTGTGGGTGACACTTGTTGACACTAGTGTGGGTGACACTTGTTGACACTAGTGTGGGTGAGTGTCATAGCTACGCCAGGGTCTTTACACTGATTGATTCCTAAACTGTCTTAGTCCACATTGATGACTGTGCAGGTAAGATATTGATGGTGATTGATGTGGGTGAGATATTGATGGTGGTGGTTGATGTGGGTAGGACACTGATGGTAGTGGTTGATGTGGGTGAGATATTGATGGTGGTGGTTGATGTGGGTGAGACATTGATGGTGGTGGTTGATGTGGGTAGGACACTGATGGTAGTGGTTGATGTGGGTGAGATATTGATGGTGGTGGTTGATGTGGGTGAGATACTGATGGTGGTGATTGATGTGGGTGGGAGATTGGTGGTTGATGTGGGTGGGACATTGATGGTAGTGGTTGATGTGGGTGAGATATTGATGGTGGTGGTTGATGTGGGTGAGATATTGATGGTGGTGGTTGATGTGGGTGAGATATTGAAGGTAGTGGTTGATGTGGGTGGGACATTGATGGTAGTGGTTGATGTGGGTGAGATATTGATGGTGGTGGTTGATGTGAGTGAGATATTGATGGTGGTGGTTGATGTGGGTGAGATATTGATGGTGGTGGTTGATGTGGGTGAGATATTGATGATGGTGGTTGATGTGGGTGGGACATTGATGGTGGTGGTTGATATGGGTGAGATATTGATGGTAGTGGTTGATGTGGGTGAATCTTTGATAGTGGTGTTATTTTCACAGTTGCAGTGTGATGGGGGTGGCGGATGTTGGTAATTACCGTTGACAGGGACGTTTGCCGTTAACTGGAAGTAGTTGCCGTTGTTGTTTGCCGTTGACGAAGAGGTTGGTGGCTTGCCGTTGAAGGGAAGAGAGGGGCTTCCCGTTGACTTAGTGATAACTGCCGCCTATAGGGGTGTAGTTCCCGTTGGTTGAAGTGGTTGCCGTTGACTTGGATGTGGTTGCCGTTGACTTGGTGGTGCTAGGGGGGGAGGGGAGGCAACTTGACCGACAGCAACAGATGGTTGCACTTTATCATCATTACCCACTGACACCTTGATCGTTATTAAGTACCTCTAACTCTTGTCCAGCCGGAAGTGCTGCTCACGCTGCGCGCAACACACTCCCGCTATCCGGCTCTTCTGTCACACCGGCCACCACCACCCCTATAATACCGGCCACCACCACCCCTCTCACACTGGCCACCACCACCCCTCTCACACCGGCCACCACCACCCCTCTCACACCGGCCACCACCACCCCTCTCACACCGGCCACCACCACCCCTCTCACACCGGCCACCACCACCCCTCTCACACCGGCCACCACCACCCCTCTCACACCGGCCACCACCACCCCTCTCACACCGGCTACCACCACCCCTCTCACACCGGCCACCACCACCCCTCTCATACCGGCCACCACCACCACCCCTCTCAAACCGGCAACCACCACCACCCCTCTCATACCGGCCACCACCCGTCTCACCGGCCACCACCACCCCTCTCACACCGGCCACCACCACATCTTTCACACCGGCCACCACCACCACCCCTCTCATACCGGCCACCACCACCACCCCTCTCATACCGGCCACCACCACCACCCCTCTCATACCGGCCACCACCACCACCCCTCTCACACCGGCCACCACCACCACCCCTATCACACCGACCACCACCACCCCTCTCACCGGCCACCACCACCACCCCTCTCACACCGGCCACCACCACCCCTCTCAAACCGGCCACCACCACCCCTCTCACCGGCCACCACCACCCCTCTCACACCGGCCACCACCACCACCCCTCTCATACCGGCCACCACCGCCACCCCACTCATACCGTCCACCACCACCCCTCTCACACCGGCCACCACCACCCCTTTCACACCGGCCACCCCCACCCCTGTCACACCGGCCACCACCACCACCCCTCTCATACCGGCCACCACCACCCCTCTCACACCGGCCACCACCACCACCCCTCTCACACCGGCCACCACCTCCACCCCTCTCACACCGGCCACCACCACCACCACCCCTCTCACACCGGCCACCACCACCACCCCTCTCACCGGCCACCACCACCACCCCTCTCACACCGGCCACCACCACCCCTCTTACACCGGCCACCACCACCACCCCTCTCACACCGGCCACCACCACCACCCATCTCACACCGGCCACCACCACCCCCCCTCTCACACCGGCCACCACCACCCCTCTTACACCGGCCACCACCCCCACCCCTCACACTGGCCACCACCACCACCCCTCTCACACCGGCCACCGCCACCACCCCTCTCACACCGGCCACCGCCACCCCTCTCACACCGGCCACCACCACCATCTCACACCGGCCACCACCACCACCCCTCTCATACAGGCCACCACCACCACCCCTCACACCGGCCACAACCACCACCACCATCTCACACCGGCCACCACCACCACCACCCCTCTCATACCGGCCACTACCACCACCCCTCTCATACCGGCCACCACCACCACCCCTTTCACACCGGCAACCACCACCACCATCTCACACCGGCCACCACCACCACCCCTCTCATACAGGCCACCACCACCACCCCTCTCATACCGGCCACCACCACCAACCCTCTCACACCGGCCACAACCACCACCACCATCTCAAACCGGCCACCACCACCACCCTTCTTATACAGGCCACCACCACCACCCCTCTCACATCGGCCACAACCACCACCACCATCTCACACCGGCCACCACCACCACCATCTCACACCGGCCACCACCACCACCCCTCTCACACCGGCCACCACCACCACCCCTCTCACACCGGCAACCACCACCACCATCCCTCTCACACCGGCAACCACCACCACCATCCCTCTCACACCGGCAACCACCACCACCAGCTCACACCGGCCACCACCACCACCCCTCTCATACAGGCCACCACCACCACCCCTCTCACACCGGCCACCACCACCACCCCTCTCAAACCGGCCACCACCACCACCCCTTTCACACCGGCCACAACCACCACCGTCCCTCTCACACCGGCCACCACCTCCACCCCTCTCACACCGGCCACCACCACCACCCCTCTCACACCGGCCACCACCACCACCCATCTCACACCGGCCACCACCACCACCCCTCTCACACCGGCCACCAGCACCATCTCACACCGGCCACCACCACCACCCCTCACCCCGGCCACCACCACCACCCCTCTCACACCGGCCACCGCCACCCCTCTCACACCGGCCACCACCACCATCTCACACCGGCCACCACCACCACCCCTCTCATACAGGCCACCACCACCACCCCTCTCACACCGGCCACAACCACCACCACCATCTCACACCGGCCACCACCACCACCACCCCTCTCATACCGGCCACCACCACCACCCCTTTCACACCGGCAACTACCACCACCATCTCACACCGGCCACCTCCACCACCCCTCTCATACAGGCCACCACCACCACCCCTCTCATACCGGCCACCACCACCAACCCTCTCACACCGGCCACAACCACCACCACCATCTCAAACCGGCCACCACCACCACCCTTCTTATACAGGCCACCACCACCACCCCTCTCACATCGGCCACAACCACCACCACCATCTCACACCGGCCACCACCACCACCATCTCACACCGGCCACCACCACCACCCCTCTCATACCGGCCACCACCACCACCCCTCACACCGGCCACCACCACCACCACCCCTCTCACACCGGCAACCACCACCACCATCCCTCTCACACCGGCAACCACCACCACCAGCTCACACCGGCCACCACCACCACCCCTCTCATACAGGCCACCACCACCACCCCTCTCACACCGGCCACCACCACCACCCCTCTCATACCGGCCACCACCACCGCCCCTCTCATACAGGCCACCACCACCACCCCTCTCATACCGGCCACCACCACCACCCTTCTCATACCGGCCACCACCACCACCCCTCTCATACCGGCCACCACCACCACCCCTCTCATACCGGCCACCACCACCACCCCTCTCATACCGGCCACCACCACCACCCCTCTCATACCGGCCCCCACCACCACCCCTCTCATACCAGCCACCACCACCACCCCTCTCATACCGGCCACCACCACCACCTCTCATACCAGCCACCACCACCACCCCTCTAACACCGGCCACCACCACCACCCCTCTCATACCGGCCACCACCACCATCTCACACCGGCCACCACCACCACCCCTCTCATACCGGCCACCACCATCATCTCACACCGGCCACCACCATCATCTCACACCGGGCACCACCACCACCCCTATAACACCGGCCACCACCACCATCCCTCTCACACAGGCCACCACCACCACCCCTATCACACCGGCCACCACCACCCCTCTCACACCGGCCACCACCACCACCCCTTTCACACCGGCCACCACCACCACCCCTTTCACACCGGCCACCACCACCCCTCTCACACCGGCCACCACCACCCCTCTCACACCGGCCACCACCATCCCACTCACACCGGCCACCACCACCATCCCTCTCACGCCGGCCACCACCACCCCTCTTACACCGGCCACCACCACCACCCCTCTCACACCGACCACTACCACCCCTCTCACACCGGCCACCACCACCGTCCCTCTCACACCGGCCACCACCCCCGACCCTCTCATACAGGCCACCACCACCCCTCTCATACAGGCCACCACCACCACCACCCCTCTCATACAGGCCACCACCACCACCACCCCTCTCATACCGGCCACCACAACCACCCCTCTCATACCGGCCACCACTACCACCATCTCACACCGGCCACCACCACCCCTCTCATACCAGGCACCACCACCACCCCTCTAACACCGGCCACCACCACCACCCCTCTCATACCGGCCACCACCACCATCTCACTCCGGCCACCACCACCACCCCTCTCACACCGGCCACCACCACCGTCCCTCTCACACCGGCCACGGAAGACCAGTCTTGCAAACATAAGATGCAAAACAACCACGGGGGGAGTTGATTGATAGCTTTAGGTCTTTCGTGTTGCGGCCAACACATCATCAGGAGCTTTCAGTGTTGCAGAAAAGAGGAGGTCCGAGCAGATACATATCTGCTCGGACCTGCCGACCTCTTGTTTCATGAACATGTAAGATGACAGGTAAATCTTACAGACTTCTATAAGTTTTACACACACACACACACACACACACACACACACACACACACACACACACACACACACACACACACACACACACACACACGTCCATTCTTTCGTGGTTGGTTCGTAATAGTTCCTAATCCTGTAATTCCTCCTTTCCAGTCTAGGATGCCTGGTCTGAGACCGAGCCTTGGGGAACATAATCCTCAGAATCACTAACTGATAAAGCAAACCTCTACAGACTACATTTCGCTCTAACCAGAGCTTTATCAAGTTCTCTTTAGAGATAAGTGTTGTCTTAATACCACACATCACCACTGTTACAAGGTTACTAGCATGTGCAACAGAATACCCCCCCTCCCCCCGAAAAAGAAAATCAGTGGCATGATTAGCAACGGAAGGTGTAACGGGGAAAACACCAGCAACAGAGAAACAGGATCAGTGAGAAAAACAGTGCAATGAGTATCATCACTAGTGGTAAATAAGATACATGTGTTGTCTTAGGTTATTCTTGGGAAGAAACGTTTCGCCACAAGTCTTTGTTTCCCCAAGAAAATATCTTGACAGTGTACCTGGAGTATACCTGGAGAGGGTTTCGGAGGCCAGCGCCCTCGCGGCCATGTCTGTGACCAGGCCAGGTATCTTATTTCACAGTTTTTGGTATTTTGTACCAGCTGTTATCCGGGAGTAGGAACAGCAGCAGCAGCAGTATCAACAGCAGCAGAAGTAGCAACAACAGTAGCAGCATTATAGATAACAACATCTGCAGCAGCAGCAATACCAATAGTTCCAGCAGTATCATCAACAGCAACAAAGTAACAACAGTAACAGCATGATAGTCAACAATAACTGCAACAGCAGCATCAGCAGAAGCAACAGTATCAACAGTTCCAGCGGTACCATAAACAGCAACGGAAGTAGCAACAATATCTGCAACAACAGAATCAGCAGGAGCAGCAATAACAACAACAACCAACATTAGCCGCAACAACAATAGCAGCAGAGCAACAGCACCAACATTAGCAGTAACAGCAGCAACTGAAGCATCACGCCAGCAGTCATGGGACGATGTGAACGTGGCACCTTTGATGAATGATGGCGGGTGGCAGGTAGCACCGTTGTGGCTATGTGTATCTTCTCTCACGCTATGAGAGACACCGGATTAGGTAGCGTCTCTCTGCCACCCTGAGCCGCTGCTACGACAATTTAGTCTCGTGTAGTCTTACCCAACCCCACAACTGGAAATTATCATCATCATTAAGAGGTATGTTGTTTATTGAGTTAATCACAGTGTGGAGACCACTTGGTAAATCTGCGGACATTTGTCACCCGTCCTGGCGCAATTTCCACCAATCAGCGACTGTTGCGGTCCCCAGACGACCAATCACAATGCTTCCCGCCATTAACTCTTCGGCGCCATCAGTCAGCCCGCGAAACCTGTCATTTTCCGTCACCACTTCCTAGTCATCATTGTATTAGCCTTGCACACCATGCAAATTTACTTATGACCGTTCATTTGCAAAGCCAAAGTAGCGTTTTTCTCGAGCTGCGAAGGTGCCTGTTAAGAAGGAATCGTTTAAGTGAATGCCAATTTATTTTCAACATTTTCCTGGGATTCCCTCGTGGCTAAGATATTTCATAGTCCCCGGTGTCTGCAAAGCAGACGATGAGCAGGCGTAGCGTGACCACCAGCAGCCGAGGGCAGTCCTGGTGGCTCCCAACACGAGACCAACAATGCGTCATTCTTGTGGCCATTCTAGGCTATAATTTCTTGCGGTCCATCTGTCTCTTCCTTAGCGGCTGTCGTCTCTCCTGATGGCTTTAATATTTAACTCGGCTTATTCTTCTTAAATACGTCGTGTTACGCAGTGTATCTCAGTCTCTCTGGTAATTATTCCCGTGTTACCTCTTTGTCAGTTCGCCAGGTCAAGTTTAAAAACTTCTTTGTCATGCTGAGACGCAAGACAGACTGCTTCGCACCTACTCAAGACTGTAGAACTGAACATTTATGAAGGCTAAGGGACTGACTACCTCGTAACTACTTCGTCAAGGCTAAGGGACCAGAAAAGACTAGCAATCGACGTATTCATGACACAGACAAGACCTGCAGTTCTGCCAGAGTGACAAACGTTTACCAGAGTTCCGTTTCACACTCATTAGAGAGGAGGACGGAATATCTCCCTGGGAGGTTGATGTTCACCAATCTGCTACCATAAAATAAATGTAGTGTGAGTGGAGTATATATATGTGACACGTATCACAGTTGTATAAGATGGAGTGTTAGAAACAAGTCTTCAAGAGGTAACTTAAAGTGTGTGTTCCACAGTATGCTCAGTAAGCCAGGTTTTATGTATGCTGGCACCAACAACCTGGATAATCAGGGGAACACTAATGAAGCCTGGCCTGAAATCAGACTCAGTGAATAAAACTGGAAAGGAGTCACAAGATGTTTTGGTAACCTCAGAGACCAGCCACCCAGGGAGGTGCTGTTGTCTTCTTATAAGAGTGTGGAAATAAAGCCCTATCTGTGACCTGTACTTTATGGCCTGTTTCGAGGGCTCTTCTATCCCCTCTTCGGCCTAAGGCCAGTAAAAAAGCCGGAAAGATTTCTTTCTAGTTAACTTGCAACTTGGGAGAAGTTGGTAGTTGGGTTAAGTGGGCGTGGTGGCTGATTGCAATAGATAAAATAACATTTGGGCACATTTTTCTTATTTTTTGGTTTACGTATTTCAAAAAAAATGTGACAGTGTACAGTAAAATCAAAAAGATTTAACATTCTGACTGTAAAATAATATATTTTTAGTTAGAATATTTTAATATTAGTGATAAGCGAGAAGTCTCACAAGTGCTGTAATCTCTCCCTCCTTCCTTCCCTCCATACTCTCCTTCCTGCCTTCCCTCCTTCCTTCCCTCCTGCCTTCCCTCCTTCCTTCCCTCCATACTCTCCTTCCTGCCTTCCCTCCTTCCTTCCCTCCTGCCTTCCCTCCTTCCTTCCCTCCATACTCTCCTTCCTGCCTTCCCTCCTGCCTTCCCTCCTGCCATCTCTCGATACCCTTCCTCTTGCCATTCCTCGATACCCTTCCTCCTGCCATTCCTCGATACCCTTCCTCCTGCCATCCTTCGATACCCTTCCTCCTGCCATTCCTCGATACCCTTCCTCCTGCCATCTCTCGATACCCTTCCTCCTGCCATTCCTCGATACCCTTCCTCCTGCCATCCCTCGATACCCTTCCTCCTGCCATTCCTCGATACCCTTCCTCCTGCCATCCCTCGATACCCTTCCTCCTGCCATCCCTCGATACCCTTCCTCCTGCCATCCTTCGATACCCTTCCTCCTGCCATTCCTCGATACCCTTCCTCCTGCCATTCCTCGATACCCTTCCTCCTGCCATCCCTCGATACCCTTCCTCCTGCCATTCCTCGATACTCTTCCTCTTGCCATCCCTCGATACCCTTCCTCCTGCCATTCCTCGATACCCTTCCTCCTGCCATTCCTCGATACCCTTCCTCCTGCCATCCCTCGATACCCTTCCTCCTGCCATCCCTCGATACCCTTCCTCCTGCCATTCCTCGATACCCTTCCTCCTGCCATTCCTCGATACCCTTCCTCCTGCCATCCCTCGATACCCTTCCTCCTGCCATTCCTCGATACCCTTCCTCCTGCCATCCCTCGATACCCTTCCTCCTGCCATCCCTCGATACCCTTCCTCCTGCCATCCCTCGATACCCTTCCTCCTGCCATCCCTCGATACCCTTCCTCCTGCCATCCCTCGATACCCTTCCTCCTGCCATCCCTCGATACCCTTCCTCCTGCCATCCCTCGATACCCTTCCTCCTGCCATCCCTCGATACCCTTCCTCCTGCCATCCCTCGATACCCTTCCTCCTGCCATCCCTCGATACCCTTCCTCCTGCCATCCCTCGATACCCTTCCTCCTGCCATCCCTCGATACCCTTCCTCCTGCCATCCCTCGATACCCTTCCTCCTGCCATCCCTCGATACCCTTTCTCCTGCCATCCCTCGATACCCTTTCTCCTGCTTTTCGTCTCCCTCTTGTCTATCCCCTCTTTAGCCATGTGTGAATGTGTATCGTATTTTATCGAGTTGTGTGTGTGTGTGTGTGTGTGTGTGTGTGTGTGTGTGTGTGTGTGTGTGTGTGTGTGTGTGTGTGTGTGTGTGTGTGTGTATGTGTGTGTAGAATATTATATTGTATAGAGCGACTGAGTAACCTATTGGCCTTAGTTTACTGTAAATGTTAAAACCTTCTTCGTTCTTCCTACCCTCCCTCCTTTCTTCCTTCACCTCTTCCTACCCTCCCACCTTTCCTTCACTTCTCCTTTCCTCCCTCCTCCCCCCTCCCCTCGGTTCCTTGGCCATGATACACTTCTTGTTAGTTATATTCTCTGCAGGTAGGAACCGCCTCCTATTTTAGCTACCCCCCCCCCTCCGCTTTAATGCCTGTAACCAGGACCTCCTTCAAGATGACAGTGAAGAGCTCCAGATGCAAGGAACTGGGGCTATGTTTCTTTTCCCTGGATTAAATCTAATCACCTCATATTTCCCAGGCTCTGTATGACCCCCTATTAATTTACCACCTTCCCCAGAATATAATAATAATAATAATGGTAATGATAATACTGCTGCTGCTGCTGCTGCTACTACTACTACTACTACTACTACTACTACTACTACTACTACTACTACTACTACTACTACTACTACTACTACTACTACTACTACTATTACTACTACTACTACTACTACTACTACTACTATTACTACTACTACTACTACTACTACTACTTCTACTACTACTTCTATTACTACTACTATTACTACTACTATTACTACTATTACTACTACTACTATTACTACTATTACTATTGCTACTACTATTACTACTGCTACTATTACTACTACTACTACTAATAAAGTGCTTGTACTTTGAAGGACGGGTTGGGATGTCACAGTCGGGATGGTTATTTGATCTGTGATGTGTCCACAATTCTGGCAAGACGGTTATTGAATGATGGTGAAAGTGATTCTTTTTTTTGTGGGGGGTCGCTCTACCTCGGTGGGAATGGCGGGTGTGTTCTAAATACTACTACTACTACTAATAATAATGATAATTAGAACAAAAACAAACAATATCGTGACTGAAACTATGCACAAATAACCCGCATATGGGAGAGAGAAACTTGTTTACCTGGAGACGACGTTTCGGTCAGACTTAGACCATTTATAAGTCACACTGTGACTTGTAAATGGTCAAAGTCGGAGCAAAACATCGTCAGAATTTTCTCTCCATGTTCGGTTGTTTGTGAATAATAATGAGGAATCTAAAGTGTGTGTTGGTTGACAGGTGACGCGAGCAACGCCAGTATCGGGTCTGGAGAAGGAACCGAAGAAGACGATGATGGTTCCAAGAAGAACCAGAAGAAGCGAGGCATCTTCCCTAAAGTGGCGACGAACATCCTCCGAGCCTGGCTCTTCCAACACCTCACAGTAAGTGACTACATCCTGTCTCCTTAACTTGCTCATCTCCTTGTTTTGTTCATATGGGGCCGTGTGTGTGTGTGTGTGTGTGTGTGTGTGTGTGTGTGTGTGTGTGTGTGTGTGTGTGTGTGTGTGTGTGTGTGTATTGGCTTCTCTGTCTTTCACTATTTGAAATCTAGTCAGTATTCCTCTAAGCTTAGTAAAAAAAACTAAACTTACTCCAGCTTAATACTTCAGCTTCCTCCAGCTTAATAAATCGTTCGGCTTATTCTAGGTTGGAAATACTTTAACATATCCACTTGTCTCACTCTTACATTTCCCGTTTTTCTGAAGTGTTTTTGTACCCGGTATCGTCTTACGTGCGTTTCCAGTGTCTGGCAGAGGGTCAGAAGTGCCACTTGTTTTACTCAGTACCACCTCAAAGCTCTCTTAGTGTGTTTATCCTGCTGCTGGGAGGGCCATCCTGGAGTGCATGTCTTGTCTTGTTATTTAGAAAAACCGAGATGCATTAGCAGTGTGTTGCTACATTATTCTATATAGTTATATAGTAGGAACACTAATAGTGTGTTGCTGGGCTATTCTTTATGATAGTTACATTGTGGGAACACCAGCAGTGTGTTGCTGGGCCATTCTATGTGATAGTTACATTGTGGGAACACCAGCAGTGTGTTGCTGGACTATTCTATGTGATAGTTACATTGTGGGAACACCAGCAGTGTGTTGCTGGGCTATTCTATGTGATAGTTACATTGTGGGAACACCAGCAGTGTGTTGCTGGGCCATTCTATGTGATAGTTACATTGTGGGAACACCAGCAGTGTGTTGCTGGGCTATTCTATGTGATAGTTACATTGTGGGAACACCAGCAGTGTGTTGCTGGACTATTCTATGTGATAGTTACATTGTGGGAACACCAGCAGTGTGTTGCTGGACTATTCTATGTGATAGTTACATTGTGGGAACACCAGCAGTGTGTTGCTGGACTATTCTATGTGATAGTTACATTGTGGGAACACCAGCAGTGTGTTGCTGGACTATTCTATGTGATAGTTACATTGTGGGAACACCAGCAGTGTCGTATTCCATTACATAGTATGGGTCATATAGTGTTGAAGTCTGTCAGCCTGAGAGGCGAGACTTCAGTAGAACCTTAAGGGTATCAGCAAGTATTCCATGAAAGGATCGTCAACTTGGGAAGGGTGGTTGTTGGTGGCGTATGGGGGGGGGGGGTCTTGCATTATGTGTAGGGTGAGCTGATGATAGTATTGATGAGAGAGACATGTGCAACACTGAGTCATCTTTCTTAACGGAACATTTCGCCAACAAAGATAACTTAAGTATTGTACATGTGTCTTATTCATCAACGTGTAGGTAATGTCTTCTATTTACATTATGATAGTCGTGGTAATGAGAGACAACACAACGTTTCGCCCAATGTAGAGATTTATGAGGTGAGATTACAAGAAGCAAAAGGAAAAAACGAGAAAGTTGTGCCTTTAGTAGAGATGAGACAAGGAGAAATGTGGCGTAGCGGGGATGGGAGGGGATGAAATAGGATGTAGAGGGAGTGGGAGGGGAAGTGATAGCGTGAAAAGAGGATGGGAGAGGAAGGGATAGGATGCTAGGGAGGGCAGCATGCAAATAGGCAGATGAGGTACAATTGGGGTCAGGAGGCAGCCCCACACATCACAGCCCACACGTGGTATGGGAGCAACTCACACATCATGCAAAGGGAGCAGCCAACATATCATGGTATGGGAGCAGTCCACACATGATGTGGGAGCACCTCACACCTCCTTCATCCTAGTGGGTCCTATCTGTTATTAAGATTGTGTGGGAAAGAGCGTGTAGGGGCGGGGAGGAACGTGTGGAGTCAGGGAGGAACGCCATTGGCGAGACACTATTCAGACAATTTGTGCTCTGGCTTCGAGTACTGTTCAGTGTTGACGGCTCCGTTCAGGGCAGGGACACGAAATAAATGTAAGGAAATAACATAGTTTTCCACCTTGGAGCCTTGTTAGACCGGAGGCACGGCCAATGCCCCCCCCCCACATGGCCCTCCAGAACCACAACTACTGATGCCAATAACAATATTCCACCAACAAACACAGAATACAACCTCGTTCATATTTGCTAATATACAGGGCCTTAAGCCATCCACTAACAAAATACCTTTTATCAGTGGACTTCTAGAGGAGTCTAATGCAATGTTTGCAGCCTTCACAGAGACTCACACAAAAGATCACTTTGACAGCAAAATGTGGATAAATGGGTACAACTTTTTTAGATGTGACAGAAAGAACAGGCAACAAGGGGGAGTTGGCCTGTATGTCAAATAGTCGCTCTTATGTATAGAGATACTGAACATCACAAATGATATAGTTGAAGGTCTAACAATAAAGATCGAGAACCAAAACCTAGTCATTGTGGTTGTATATAAGCCATCAGATGCAGCCTCCCAGCAGTTCAAGGAACAACTACTGAAAATTGATTACTGTCTTTAAAGCCTTCCAGCTCCATCACCAAACATCTTACTGCTGGGCGATTTCAACCTAAGGCATACATAATGGAAGAATGTAGCAAATAATGTTATAGAAACAATCCCTGGAAACAGTGCAGATGAAAGATCACACACACGAGCTACTAAATCTCTTAAACACACCCTAAGGATATGTGGCTCTCACCCTCGAGGCCCGGGTTCGATTCCCAGCACAGGAAGGTTAATTTATTGAGGCCTGGTCACAGACCGGGCCTCGGGGGCATTGACCCCCGAAACCCTCTCCAGGTATATTCCAGGCGAGTCAGCAGATAGTGGAGCCAACAAGACTGGACCTTATCTTCACAAATAATGAGGAACTGGTAAGAAACGGCAATATAAAAAAAATGATTCCAATCACAATCTAATAAGCAATAGATGTTCACTAATTCAAACTTCCTTTGTATGTACAGTATATCTGAGTTTCTGCAAGCTTGTTACCAACACATTAAATTACTACACTACAGGGATCCTGATCAGCAAAATGCACGTAGCTGTGAAGGTGTCTTCACCAAATACAACTTCAGCAACATGAACATCAACTGGGATCAGGTGGAACATGTTGGAAAGATATCTTAAATAACATGAATCCAAACCAGTGAGTTGAAAGATCAACTTCCTGGCAGCTGACGCATGTTCTAGGCATATTCCCTTAAGAAAGAAGAGTAGGAGTAAACTGGAGAGAGAAAGGCGCTCCCTCTACAGAAGACGAAGAATCACTGAGCTCCTCAGGAACGCTAGATTATCTGATACATGGAAGGAAGCGCTGACCAGGGTAGTGGAAAATATCGAACTGAAGTTAAAGGACTCGTAGAGGACCCAGAAGAAACAGGAGCTAAAAGCGATTAGTGAAATTGAAGGAAATTCGAAATATTTCTTTTCATATGCCAAAAACGAGGCAAATACCACTTCTAGTATGGGGCCCTTACTCAGACAGGATGGGACTTACACAGATGACAACAAAAGAATGAATGAGATACTGAAATCCAGATACGACTGTGTTCAGGGAGCCACTAATCAGTGTAAAGATCGACAATCCAAGTGATTACTTCATGAATGAGCCTCAAAACTCCATCAGTGTATGCCAGATTTCCGACATTACCGTAACTCGTATAGACTTTGAGAAAGTCATTGATAACATGCCTATGCACACAGCCTCAGGCCCAGACTCGTGGAACTCTGTGCTTATTAAGAAATACAGAAACACCTTTTGCGTGCCCTAAGTATACTATGGAAAAGGACCTTAGACATGGGTGAAATTCCATAGTCACTAAAAACAACGGATATAGCCCCACTCCATAAAGGTGGCAGCAAAGCATTACCTAAGAACTATAGATCAAAAGCTTTAACGTCCCACATAAAAATCTTTGAAAGAGTGCTAAGAAGCACGATTGCAAGCCACTTGGATTCCCAAAATCTGCACAATCCAGGGCAACATGGGTTCAGGGCAGGTCGCTCCTGCCTCTCACAACTACTGGATCACTATGGTCTTGGATGCACTGGAAGAAAAACAGAATGCAGATGTAATATACACAGACTGTGCAAAAGCATTTGACAAGTGTGATCAGAGCATAATGTCGCATAAAATACGTGCTAAAGGAATAACTGGGAAAGTGGGGAGATGGATCTTCAACTTCCTAACAAATCGAACACAAAGAGTAGTGGTCAACAGAGTTAAATCGGAGGCTGCCATAGTGAAGAGCTCTGTTCCACAAGGCACAGTACTCGCCCCCATCTTATTCCTTATCCTCATATCAGACATAAACAGAGATATACACCACAGCACCGTATCATCCTTTGCGGATGATACTAGGATCTGCATGAGGCTGTCATCTGTTGAGGACGCGGTTAACCTCCAAGAAGATATAAACAAAGTTTTCCAGTGGGCAACGGTAAACAATATGATGTTCAATGAGGACAAATTCCAACTACTCCGTTATGGAAAACTGGAGGAGATAATAACTAGAACAGAGTATACTACTGACTCCGGCCATACAATAGAGCGGAAAAATAATGTAAGGGACCTGGGAGTAGTAATGTCTGAGGATCTCACTTTCAAGGATCACAACAGTGCCACGATCACACGTGCAAAGAAAATGATAGGATGGATAATGAGAACGTTCAAAACAAGAGATGCCAAGCCAATGATGATCCTTTTCGGATCACTTGTTCTCTCTAGGCTGGAATACTGCTGTACTTAACATCTCTGTTCATAGCAGGTGAAATCGCAGATCTAGACTGTGTCCAGAGAACCTTTACTGCACGTATAATTTCAATAAAACACCTCAACTACTGCGCACACCGAGAAGCACTCGACTTGTACTCGCTGAAACGCAGGTGAGAGACATCATAATCTACACTTGGAAAATCCTAGAAGGAATGGTCCCGAATCTGCAGAAACAAATCACTTACTACGAAAGTAAAAGACTGGGCAGGCGATGCAAAATACCCCCAGTGAAAAGTAGAGGCGCCATTGGTACGCTAAGAGAAAACACCATTAGTGTTCGGGGCCCAAAACTGTTTAACAGCCTCCCACCAAGCATAAGGGGAATTACCAATAAATCCCTGGCTGCCTTCAAGAGGGAGCTGGACAGATACCTAAAGTCAGTGCCGGATCAGCTGGGCTGTGGTTCGTAAGTTTGACTACGTACGGACAGCAGTAACAGCCTGGTTGATCAGGCCCTGATCCACCGGGAGGCCTGGTCGTGGACTGGGCCGCGGGGGCGTTCATCCCCGGAATATCCTCCAGGTAGGTAGAGAAGGTATCAGCGCTGGAACAGCGCATGGAGCCAGCAAAGCATTTATATTACAGATAAACACCGTCTACATATGTACTCACTAGAGTAGAGGACTCCATCTTAAAGACAGCAGACCTTGTTCCTTTGCATAAAGGAAATAGATTGTTAGAAAAAGATTATACACTGACCAACAACCAAAATGCTTCTGAGACCAGAGTAACACTTTCTAACTAATTTTAGGTCACTGATAATTAATATAGTGGTTAAAATTGTTTGTTAACTCGACAACAGGCTTGTGGCAGTGTGTTTCTTACCACACTCAACAGTCCCACTGACCTTCATTATTGTTCCAGCAGTCATAGAAGGTGGTTGTGATGTGCAAGTTTATATTTTGAGGTGAAAGGTCGGTGATTTTCTTAGACAAACACTTTTTAAACTTATAATAAATATTCACTGAGCAAGCAGTTGATATGTATGTGAGGCCATCTCGTTAATCATTGGAGTCTGGGATGACAAATGTTCAACATCCACCTCTCGTTGAACCAAACAGAATTTTGCTACCACCACTACACAAAAAACTGAGACTCATGAAAAACTTTGTAAAAGCTATGAACAAATCCGATCATGGATTTAATTATTTAACATCAAAATTCCCTTCACTGAGTGATGCTAAGATAAGAGAGGGAGTCTTCAATGGTCCTCAGGTTCGAGAGCTTCTTAAAGATGGTGACTTTGAATCAGACCTTCATGGGGAGGAGAAAGCTGCTTGGGAAGCATTTAAGTTAGTGGCGAAGGGATTTCTCGGAGACAGAAGGGAAGGTAACTATGCCAAGAATTGGTGGAAAACCTTATCAAGGCCACTTGTTGACAGAACGTTTTCAATAAAGATACTTAGATGTTGCACGTGTCTAATTTTCATAAATAACAAAAAAGGCACAATACCGTAACTTTGTAAATGGTCCAAGTCGGACCGAAACGTCGTCGTAAGCTCCTCTCTTCTATGTGCGGGTTATTTGTGTATCGAATTTTCATCTTGTCGGTATTGTATACCATTCATATACTCATACTGTTTATTACATATTCTTTGTCACAGCAATATACAGAAACCATCCTTGGGCACTCCATTCAAAACCATGAAGGTTTGGCACTCAAGCCATTCTCTTAGTTATAACGGATGAAAAAGTATGACCAGATAAAGATGAGTGTCTTACAGGCTGTTGAGTTAACGAAGCTCTACACAGGGCAAAACAATGTCCCAATTACCGTAAAGTGTGTCTAATTCTCATATTTGGTAATGGGATTGTTTCTGCGAGGCGAGGAGTCAAGAGGCTGGTAATCTTCCTTTGCTCTTCACAACACTTTCAACAATAAAGCAATCTTTTTTCCCCGAAATTAACGTTATTAAATAAAAGCCCTTGCATGAATACTTTTACCAAACAACTGAATACTTCCAGCAGGTGTTTGAAGTTGTTTACACAGTATATAACATTCCAGCAGGTACTGAACTGCAGTTAGAGGAGAACATCTCAAATGTATACACTACCATGAGAACTTACTGAAGTGTGAGATATGGTAGGAAATGTTAATATGACATCTCCACTGCCTTCATCCCGCCGAACTGTCACTCCCTCGATGCCCACTCCCAGATAGATGCAGTGAAAGCAGAGGCATCATGAGTACAATGGTGTGTGTCAGCATGAGTGGTCCAAGACTCTTCAACCTGTTGGAAGAGTCATAGAAGTTTTTAAGGGAAACTGGATCACTGCCTTCGCAAAGTGCCAGATTAACCAAGCTGTGATGGCTACATGGGTCAGCGGACAGCTAACAGCAGGAAGCTGATTAATCAAACACTCAATAAGAAAGCCTGGTCACAACAAAGGCCAACTAGTACCTAGTTTGTCGGATAAAACAGAAGATTTAATATAGTGTATCTGTAAGGCTGACTTCCTAGTGCCCTGTGCTCCTTCCGTGGTACAATACAGAACTGCGTCATTGATATCGTCTTTATGGCTTTCCAATAAGGAAATCGACTTCCCTTGTTGAGAGGAAGCGGCTGGCGAAGAAGGCAGCGTTAGTGCTTTAGTTGAAAGACCAAATATTGTTAGTGGAAGACGAAGAGGGATTCAACGATGTCGAGGGAAATGCAGGTCGTGAAAACTGAAGAGCCTGGTAAAGAAGACAGGAGTGATAGAAGGTTGGTAGACAGTAACCATCATGGGAAGTAGTGGGTTGGTAGACAGCAACCATCATGGGAGGTAGTGGGTTGGTAGGCACCTACTATCCGGGGAGGTAGAAGGGTGGTAGACAGTAACCATCCTTGGAGGCAGTAGGTTAGTAAACAACAACTATCCTGGGAGGTAGTGGGTTGGTAGACAGCAACTATCCCGGGAGGTAGTGGGTTGATAGACAGCAACTATCCTGGGAGGTAGTGGGTTGGTAGACAGCAACTATCCTGGGAGGTAGTGGGTTGGTAGACAGCAACTATCCTGGGATGTAGTGGGTTGGTAGACAGCAACTATCCTGGGAGGTAGTGGGTTGGTAGACAGCAACTATCCTGGGATGTAGTGGGTTGGTAGACAGCAACTATCCTGGGAGGTAGTGGGTTGGTAGACAGCAACTATCCTGGGAGGTAGTGGGTTGGTAGACAGCAACTATCCTGGGAAGTAGTGGGTTGGTAGACAGCAACTATCCTGGGAGGTAGTGGGTTGGTAGACAGCAACTATCCTGGGAGGTAGTGGGTTGGTAGACAGCAACTATCCTGGGAAGTAGTGGGCTGGTAGACAGCAACTATCCTGGGAGGTAGTGGGTTGGTAGACAGCAACTATCCTGGGAGGTAGTAGGTTAGTAAACAACAACTATCCTGGGAGGTAGTGGGTTGGTAGACAGCAACTATCCTGGGAGGTAGTGGGTTGGTAGACAGCAACTATCCTGGGAGGTAGTGGGTTGGTAGACAGCAACTATCCTGGGAGGTAGTGGGCTGGTAGACAGCAACTATCCTGGGAGGTAGTGGGTTGGTAGACAGCAACTATCCTGGGAGGTAGTGGGTTGGTAGACAGCAACTATCCTGGGAGGTATTATTACCCTGCATTCTTATAAGTATGGCAGCGAAGCTTCTTAATTAAGAATAGAGTAAAAGTTTGTGAATAGAAGTTTATGCAATATATTGCACTCTGGTGGTGGTTTTCTCCCTGAGTCGTGAGTTTGCAAGATGACAGCTGAACCTCAAAAACATTTCCTTCCTTATTTACTTGCTAATTTAGGGGGCCTAACCTCAGACCGGGTCGCGGCGACGATGAGTATATAGGGTGTTGTAGGAGGCCCCGAATTATCGTTTACTACATACATAATATACAAATAAGGTGACTGCAACTACGGGAATATTTATTACTTCTGTATTGCAGGTGTAATAGGAGCATTGAGAGAATTATTGAGACTGACGAATGAAAGAATTAGAAACAGAAAATTAGAAGCAAAGGAGTTATGTTTACAAATGGGAAGGGAATGATACACACAAGAAAAAAAGAGAGTAGCAGTATTAGTGGAGGAAATCACCACTTACACTGTGGTGTGGGCAGCTGGGCACCACGACGGGGTGGTGAAGGGGTAGACACCCTGCACACAACCTCACCCCTCTCCCCCCTTCAACCTCCTTACCTCAATTGGGACAAGAATTTGCTATCATGTCCCTTTCACCATCCATCATGTCACACCTCATTGTTCAATGTCCCCTTGTCCTCCTCCTTTATCCCCTCCCTCTGTTCCCCTTGTCCGTTCCCTTCCCCCTCTCTCTTTTCCATCCTTCCCTCTCCCTTTCTCAGTCAAAGTCTGCCTACCTCTCTCATCCTTTCCTTTCATTTTCTCTCTTGAAATCCTTGTCTTTCCCCAATTTTCTCTTCGTCCCTCATAGTGGCTTGTTGCTTTGCCCTTAGGTGCCCTCAGGGGCTGTCATCACCTTTCTGTTGCACCTCGAGTGCCATCCTTGATGCAGCCTCTACACTTGGAGTGTCAATAACACAGTGCTCTCGTCTGTGTATATCATCAAGGCGCTCTTACTCTGCCTTTACATCCCTGCGGTATTCTTAATCCATCCATCACCAGAGAAGGAGAGAGAGAGAGAGAGAGAGAGAGAGAGAGAGAGAGAGAGAGAGAGAGAGAGAGAGGAAGGCATTCTGGATTCCAGATTTCCAAATGTGAGAGTTGTGGATCGAAGACATTCCGTAGACATATCGGATTCAAATCTATGTAAATTTTCCATACGATCAGCGGAGAGGAGTTGGAGTGGGTGGTCTTGTTGGTTCCGCTGGAGTGGAGACGTGTGTTATCTTCTTGCTAACACCACCACCACCAGCAACACCACCACCAACACCACTACAACACCACACCACCACCACCACTGCCATCTCTTTCCTTCAGGGTGTGAGTGTTGGAAGAGTCGTTACTGCCATCTCTTTCCTTCAGGGTGTGAGTGTTGGAGGTGTCGTTACTGCCATCTCTTTCTCTCAGGGTGTGAGTGCTGGAGGTGTCGTTACTGCCATCTCTTTCCTTCAGGGTGTGAGTGTTGGAGGTATCGTTACTGCCATCTCTTTCCTTCAGGGTGTGAGTGTTGGAGGTATCGTTACTGCCATCTCTTTCCTTCAGGGTGTGAGTGTTGGTGTCGTTACTGCCATCTCTTTCCTTCAGGGTGTGAGTGTTGGAGGTATCGTTACTGCCATCTCTTTCCTTCAGGGTGTGAGTGTTGGTGTCGTTACTGCCATCTCTTTCCTTCAGGGTGTGAGTGCTGGAGGTGTCGTTACTGCCATCTCTTTCCTTCAGGGTGTGAGTGCTGGAGGTGTCGTTCTGCCATCTCTTTCCTTCAGGGTGTGAGTGTTGGTGTCGTTACTGCCATCTCTTTCCTTCAGGGTGTGAGTGTTGGTGTCGTTACTGCCATCTCTTTCCTTCACGGTGTGAGTGCTGGAGGTGTCGTTACTGCCATCTCTTTCCTTCAGGGTGTGAGTGTTGGTGTCGTTACTGCCATCTCTTTCCTTCAGGGTGAGAGTGCTGGAGGTGTCGTTACTGCCATCTCTCTCCTTCAGGGTGTGAGTGCTGGAGGTGTCGTTACTGCCATCTCTTTCCTTCAGGGTGTGAGTGCTGGAGGTGTCGTTACTGCCATCTCTTTCCTTCAGGGTGTGAGTGCTGGAGGTGTCGTTACTGCCATCTCTTTCCTTCAGGGTGTGAGTGCTGGAGGTGTCGTTACTGCCATCTCTTTCCTTCAGGGTGTGAGTGCTGGAGGTGTCGTTACTGCCATCTCTTTCCTTCAGGGTGAGAGTGCTGGAGGTGTCGTTACTGCCATCTCTTTCCTCCAGGGTGTGAGTGTTGGAGGTGTCGTTACTGCCATCTCTTTCCTTCAGGGTGTGAGTGTTGGAGGTGTCGTTACTGCCATCTCTTTCCTTCAGGGTGTGAGTGCTGGAGGTGTCGTTACTGCCATCTCTTTCCTTCAGGGTGTGAGTGCTGGAGGTGTCGTTACTGCCATCTCTTTCCTTCAGGGTGTGAGTGCTGGAGGTGTCGTTACTGCCATCTCTTTCCTTCAGGGTGTGAGTGCTGGAGGTGTCGTTACTGCCATCTCTTTCCTTCAGGGTGTGAGTGCTGGAGGTGTCGTTACTGCCATCTCTTTCCTTCAGGGTGTGAGTGCTGGAGGTGTCGTTACTGCCATCTCTTTCCTTCAGGGTGTGAGTGCTGGAGGTGTCGTTACTGCCATCTCTTTCCTTCAGGGTGTGAGTGCTGGAGGTGTCGTTACTGCCATCTCTTTCCTTCAGGGTGTGAGTGCTGGAGGTGTCGTTACTGCCATCTCTTCCTTCAGGGTGTGAGTGTTGGTGTCGTTACTGCCATCTCTTTCCTTCAGGGTGTGAGTGCTGGAGGTGTCGTTACTGCCATCTCTTTCCTTCAGGGTGTGAGTGCTGGAGGTGTCGTTACTGCCATCTCTCTCCTTCAGGGTGTGAGTGCTGGAGGTGTCGTTACTGCCATCTCTTCCTTCAGGGTGTGAGTGCTGGAGGTGTCGTTACTGCCATCTCTTTCCTTCAGGGTGTGAGTGCTGGAGGTGTCGTTACTGCCATCTCTTTCCTTCAGGGTGTGAGTGCTGGAGGTGTCGTTACTGCCATCTCTTTCCTTCAGGGTGTGAGTGCTGGAGGTGTCGTTACTGCCATCTCTCTCCTTCAGGGTGTGAGTGTTGGTGTCGTTACTGCCATCTCTTTCCTTCAGGGTGTGAGTGCTGGAGGTGTCGTTACTGCCATCTCTTTCCTTCAGGGTGTGAGTGCTGGAGGTGTCATTACTGCCATCTCTCTCCTTCAGGGTGTGAGTGCTGGAGGTGTCGTTACTGCCATCTCTCTCCTTCAGGGTGTGAGTGCTGGAGGTGTCGTTACTGCCATCTCTCTCCTTCAGGGTGTGAGTGCTGGAGGTGTCGTTACTGCCATCTCTCTCCTTCAGGGTGTGAGTGCTGGAGGTGTCGTTACTGCCATCTCTTTCCTTCAGGGTGAGAGTGCTGGAGGCGTCGTTACTGCCATCTCTTTCCTTCAGGGTGTGAGTGTTGGTGTCGTTACTGCCATCTCTTTCCTTCAGGGTGTGAGTGCTGGAGGCGTCGTTACTGCCATCTCTTTCCTTCAGGGTGTGAGTGCTGGAGGTGTCGTTACTGCCATCTCTTTCCTTCAGGGTGTGAGTGCTGGAGGCGTCGTTACTGCCATCTCTTTCCTTCAGGGTGTGAGTGTTGGTGTCGTTACTGCCATCTCTTTCCTTCAGGGTGTGAGTGCTGGAGGCGTCGTTACTGCCATCTCTTTCCTTCAGGGTGTGAGTGCTGGAGGTGTCGTTACTGCCATCTCTTTCCTTCAGGGTGTGAGTGCTGGAGGTGTCGTTACTGCCATCTCTTTCCTTCAGGGTGTGAGTGCTGGAGGTGTCGTTACTGCCATCTCTTTCCTTCAGGGTGTGAGTGCTGGAGGTGTCGTTACTGCCATCTCTTTCCTTCAGGGTGTGAGTGCTGGAGGTGTCGTTACTGCCATCTCTTTCCTTCAGGGTGTGAGTGCTGGAGGTGTCGTTACTGCCATCTCTTTCCTTCAGGGTGTGAGTGCTGGAGGTGTCGTTACTGCCATCTCTTTCCTCCAGGGTGTGAGTGCTGGAGGTGTCGTTACTGCCATCTCTTTCCTTCAGGGTGTGAGTGCTGGAGGTGTCGTTACTGCCATCTCTTTCCTTCAGGGTGTGAGTGCTGGAGGTGTCGTTACTGCCATCTCTCTCCTTCAGGGTGTGAGTGCTGGAGGTGTCGTTACTGCCATCTCTTTCCTTCAGGGTGTGAGTGCTGGAGGTGTCGTTACTGCCATCTCTTTCCTTCAGGGTGTGAGTGCTGGAGGTGTCGTTACTGCCATCTCTTTCCTTCAGGAAGCCGAACTTTAAAAATTTCAATGGGGGTCGCAGGTCGACAGAGGCTGGAAATTTGAAAGTTTCCTCTCACATATTGAAATCCAATTTCCGCGGCAGACCGAGTCGGTGCCACATCAGAGGGGAAGCCAGTGGCACCCCGGCCTGCCTGGCACTCTGACACTCTCCTCCTGGCACTCTGCAAGGGGGAAATTGTTCATAACTTTTTTTGCAATGTGATTAAAGGAAATGAGAAACCCTGTTTGTACTTATTTATTGCATGTTGTACGTAGGTGGAAGAGAGGGAGGGGAGAGGAAGGAAGAGGAAGGAAGGGGAGGAGAGGGAAGAGGAGGGGAGGGGAAAGGAGGTGGCACTGGCTCTGGGTAAATCAGTGAGCACAGGAGTTTATTAAGACAGGAAATGAGGGAGCAACTTTCCTTGTTTCTGGTGAAATTATATTGCTGGTAGATGGGGCGTGAGTCCGTGTGCATTACACTGTGTATACTGACTGAATTGTGTGTGCTGGGGTCGAGACTCAGCTCCTGGCCCAGTCTCCTACTCTAATTTGACCGCCATTACTGACTTGTAGCCTCGTGGACATTATTATATCTACTCTTGAAGCTGTGTATTGAGTCTGCCTCCACCACTGCCTCATCCAACTCATTCCACTTTTCGACCAGCCTGAGGCTAAAGAAATACTTCCTTACTGTCCATGGCTCAATCTGTATCTTCTACCTGTGTTCCCTTGACGCTGTTCCTCTTAATTCAGGTAGTCTGTCCCTGTCTACCCTATTAATTCTTCCTAAGATTTTGTACGTGGTAATCGTGTTTTTCCCTAGGTCTTCCTTCCTCCGCCATGGTTGTTAGTTACAGTTTCTTGAACCTCTCATATTGCATTCTTCTCAGTTCTTGTCCTAGTCTGGTTGCAAACCTTTACATCTTTTCGAGGTTTTTTACGTTCTTGACCAGATTTGAGCTTCTTGAGGGGGCCCACGTACCTATTATAAGTCGTATATAAAGTTCTGATAGATTCTTGAAGTTCCTAAATGCGGGTTTGAAGTTTGTTAATGTTGCATGTGCCGATGGCGGTATGTAAGGTTTATGGGTAATTCTGGCGATATGCTTGGTGTTATATTTACCCTCAGATCCTCTCCGCTCTCGTAATAGTTGCAGCTTTTCTCCCTGTCATCTTTCCTGCCTCCCCCTTCATCCTTATCACTTTTATTCTTCAAAGTTGTATTTTTCTTATGTGGCTCTGATGCAACTTGATTCGGTTCTGGTATTTGATGTATCATACCTTTGATCACCTTCGAGAGTTTTTTTTTTTTAATTCTGGAGCCTGATCATGGGCCAGGCTTGTTTGGTGCTAACCTGATTAACCAGGGTACTGCTGCTGGTGGCCCGCTGCCCCATATATTCATCACAGCCTGGATGTTTCGGCACCTGGTGAAGATACTTGTCCAGTTTCCTCTTGAAGACTTCTACACTTGTTCCAGCAGTGTTTCTGATATCTTCTGGTGAGATGTTGAATAATCTGGGGTCACGGATGTTGATACAGTGTTCTCTTATTGTGCCCACGGATGTTGATATAGCGTTCCCTTATTTTGGCCACGGATGTTGATACAGTGTTCCCTTATTGAATCCATGGATGTTGATACAATGTTCTCTTATTGTGCCCACGGTGCCCCTGCTTTTCACTGGGTTTATTTTGCACTTCCATATCTCTCACCCCAGTATGTTATGGCAGTGTGCAAATTTGAAACCAGGCCCCCGAGTACTTTATAGGTATATATTATGTATGTGTCTCTCCTCCGCTCCAGTGAATACATATTTAAGACTCTGCTTCTCTTCTTATTCTTCTTTTTTTTCTGTTCTAAGTCTCCTTGTTTCCTCAGTGTTTTGCTCTTTGATTTGTTCTATATTCCAGGCTCTCTTGCGCCTTCCTTTCCCCTCGCTAAGTTTTTTATTTAAAACTCTTGTTCTCTTTGTTTGCCATTGCTTGATATGGATCTTTGTTTCGTTTCTTGGCATTTTGAGTCTTTATAAAGTTTTTTTCTTTCCAGTTCCCTTTCCCACTGAACTTCTCTCGGAAACTTTCTTATACAATTCCTACCTATCCTTCTGTAGTTCCAGTTCCTGTCACTGATTACCTGCCTGTCCTTCTGTAGTTCCAGTTCCTGTCACTGATTACCTGCCTGTCCTTCTGTAGTTCCAGTTCCTGTCACTGATTACCTGCCTGTCCTTCTGTAGTTCCAGTTCCTGTCACTGATTTCCTGCCTGTCCTTCTGTAGTTCCAGTTCCTGTCACTGATTTCCTGCCTGTCCTTCTGTAGTTCCAGTTCCTGTCACTGATTTCCTGCCTGTCCTTCTGTAGTTCCAGTTCCTGTCACTGATTTCCTGCCTGTCCTTCTGTAGTTCCAGTTCCTGTCACTGATTACCTGCCTGTCCTTCTGTAGTTCCAGTTCCTGTCACTGATTACCTGCCTGTCCTTCTGTAGTTCCAGTTCCTGTCACTGATTTCCTGCCTGTCCTTCTGTAGTTCCAGTTCCTGTCACTGATTTCCTGCCTGTCCTTCTGTAGTTCCAGTTCCTGTCACTGATTTCCTGCCTGTCCTTCTGTAGTTCCAGTTCCTGTCACTTGATTACCTGTAGTTCCAGTTCCTGTCACTGATTACCTGCCTAGTTCCAGTTCCTGTCACTGATTACCTGCCTGTCCTTCTGTAGTTCCAGTTCCTGTCACTGATTACCTGCCTGTCCTTCTGTAGTTCCAGTTCCTGTCACTGATTACCTGCCTGTCCTTCTGTAGTTCCAGTTCCTGTCACTGATTACCTGCCTGTCCTTCTGTAGTTCCAGTTCCTGTCACTGATTACCTGCCTGTCCTTCTGTAGTTCCAGTTCCTGTCACTGGTTACCTGCCTGTCCTTCTGTAGTTCCAGTTCCTGTCACTGGTTACCTGCCTGTCCTTCTGTAGTTCCAGTTCCTGTCACTGGTTACCTGCCTGTCCTTCTGTAGTTCCAGTTCCTGTCACTGGTTACCTGCCTGTCCTTCTGTAGTTCCAGTTCCTGTCACTGATTACCTGCCTGTCCTTCTGTAGTTCCAGTTCCTGTCACTGATTACCTGCCTGTCCTTCTGTAGTTCCAGTTCCTGTCACTGATTTCCTGCCTGTCCCTCTGTGTTCCAGTTCCTGTCACTGATTTCCTGCCTGTCCTTCTGTAGTTCCAGTTCCTGTCACTGATTACCTGCCTGTCCTTCTGTAGTTCCAGTTCCTGTCACTGATTACCTGCCTGTCCTTCTGTAGTTCCAGTTCCTGTCACTGATTACCTGCCTGTCCTTCTGTAGTTCCAGTTCCTGTCACTGATTACCTGCCTATCCTTCTGTAGTTCCAGTTCCTGTCACTGATTACCTGCCTGTCCTTCTGTAGTTCCAGTTCCTGTCACTGATTACCTGCCTGTCCTTCTGTAGTTCCAGTTCCTGTCACTGATTACCTGCCTGTCCTTCTGTAGTTCCAGTTCCTGTCACTGATTACCTGCCTGTCCTTCTGTAGTTCCAGTTCCTGTCACTGATTACCTGCCTGTCCTTCTGTAGTTCCAGTTCCTGTCACTGATTTCCTGCCTGTCCTTCTGTAGTTGAGGTTCCAGCAGGTACTCAGAAGTTAGTGCCATATGATCAACACCATCCACCCACTGCTTCTCCTTAAGTAATTTCAGCTTAATCATATTTTTGTGTAAATACTAGACCCAGTTTCACTAGCTATGTGTGTATGTTTGTATGTGTATATGTGTATGTGTGTGTGTGTGTGTGTGTGTGTGTGTGTGTGTGTGTGTGTGTGTGTGTGTGTGTGTGTGTGTATGTGTGTCGAGTTTATTCAAGACTTCTGAAGTGGAAAGGAGGGAAGGAAGGAGAGAGAATCACGGAAAGAGAGAGGAGGGGAAGGGAAGAGTGATGGTGAGGTGTCATTCATAGCATTAGTTGTTCAACGTCTATCGTTCATCTCGTCCCATTCCAGCAACAACCATTTCTTCAGTAACTACTGTAACTACAGCCGCTAATACTACAACAACAACTCCTACTCTAGTTTATTCTCCCTCACACACACTTTCTCCCTTATTGTAATATTCCTCACTCCCTGTTCTTCCACTTTTTTATCCTCCGTACGTCTCATTTCTAATCTTTCCTCCCTGTTCTACTCTCATTCCCTCCCTCGTCTACTCTCCCTCCCTCGTCTACTCTCCCTGCCTCCCCACCACCGTGCGAGAAGCTCCAGTGATGCGCCACTCAGGATATGGCCAATTGTCGCCGCCGTAATGCTATCTGATTGGCCTCTCGGAGCTCCGGATTTGAAAGTTGCTGTTTCCCATCGATTCCAAAACTGCTTACTGGGGGTGGAGATGTTTGTGGTGTGCTTAAGAGGTTGCTAGGTCTCCCTGCTCTTTGGTAGGCTGATGTGAGAGGGAGGGAGGGAGAAGGGAAGGAAAGAGGAAGAGGTGGATGGGAGGGATGTAGAAGTGAATTAATGGAGGGATGGGAACGTGAGATAGGTGAGAGAGTAAGAGAGAAATGCTGTTCTTTAATTTAATGCTAGGTATTTTCCTAGCTGTAATGCTAGGTATTTTCCTAGCTGTAATGCTAGGTATTTTCCTAGCTGTAATGCTAGGTATTTTCCTAGCTGTAATGCTAGGTATTTTCCTAGCTGTAATGCTAGGTATTTTCCTAGCTGTAATGCTAGGTATTTTCCTAGCTGTAATGCTAGGTATTTTCCTAGCTGTAATGCTAGGTATTTTCCTAGCTGTAATGCTGTGTATATCGTAGTATCAAAAGCGTCTTATTGTCACAGTTAAGATGACCCTCTAAGCAGTTACATCCTCATCCACTCGTCATTGTGCAGACACTGGACTTCCCACCTCCAGGAGTCGAGTCCAACTAACCTGTTTTCCAAGAATCCCTCGCTTGCTCACACTCCCACAGCACTTCCATCCTCAGTTTATATAACATCCTGGTCATCCTATTTTGCTGCATCCTATCTAAGTGCCCAAACCATTTCAACATTCTTGCTTGACTCTCTGAATTATTTATACTCCCCGTACCCCCTCAACTCTATGTATGTGTGTGTGTATATGTATATATACATACATACATATATTGGGAGAGCATGTAGCTCATTTAAGGAGTTGTGGGGACCGATCTTTCGACCTCTGAGGAAGGTATTAGAGGTGATAGGGGTGGAAGGAGGGGGTTAGGGGAAGGAAAGGGTTAGATCACTAGGGGTAGGGGAGTGGGAGGAGTTGTTTAGAGCCCCTGGGGTAGGGGAAGGGAGGGAGGGGAGTGGGTAATGAGGTGATGGCGTGTGCTGGGTGGATGTTTGACCAAGATTACTGAGGATCCCTTCTTCTTTTCGGTTTTGAAGACGTTGTTTTACCTGGTGGTGGGGCCCTTCACGGGCCCCTCACGGGGGCCCCAGACCCTCTGATCGAAAGGGTAAATCTGTTTCAAGAAGGAAAAGAATTAAAAGGAACGTGCAAGCAAAAATGTTACCTCTCCGGTGAGTGGGTGGTGTTGCGTGTGGATGTGGGTATATTGAGACGCTCGTGGGTTGGAGTGGATGTATGCTACTTGTAGATGTGGATGAGGATTCTTGAATGTGGTTTTCTGGGATCAGTGCCCCCGTGGTCCGTTCCCAGACCAGGCCTCCTGCTGGATCATGGCCTTAGCAGTTAGCTGTTCCTGCAGGCCGCACTGATATGTGTGTGTGTGTGTATGTATACACACACACACACACACACACACACACACACACACACACACACACACACACACACACACACACACACACACACACACACACACACACACACACCGAGAAGTGTGCAACAGTGTATATGTGTATAGTATTCAGGTGAATTGCATCCTTGCTGACCATCATTCAGTCGATAAGTTTTAAACTTGGCACACTGCTACTCCTGTCTCTCTCTGGTAAAAGTAGCGATAATGGGAGTAGTAAGAGGAATGCTGGCACTGGTGGAGGTAACAGTGCCACCACTGGTGCTAGGAAAACCAGTGGTGGATGTCAGAGGCCCAGTAAAGTGTGGTAATGAGGGTAAGTGTGTGGTAATGAGGGTAAGTGTGTGGGAATGAGGGTAAGTGTGTGGGAATGAGGGTAAGTGTGTGGGAATGAGGGTAAGTGTGTGGGAATGAGGGTAAGTGTGTGGGAATGAGGGTAAGTGTGTGGGAATGAGGGTAAGTGTGTGGGAATGAGGGTAAGTGTGTGGGAATGAGGGTAGGTCAGGGTGGGTCGCCGCCCAACCCACCTTCTCCTACATAATGTATGCGTACACTTAGTGGGCTCACCTCCCTAGATCCTACCCATCCCAACCAACACCAAGCATGTCCTCCCCCCCACACACACACACCTGCCAGTCGCACACCACACTTGTCCATCTACATCCCTGCCCCAACCCCCACCCCATACCTGCCCTACCTCTCCACACACCTAAATCACAAAACGATGTCGGAAAGGTGAGATAAACGCACCGCTGTGATTCCAAAGTCACAAGATGCAAGATGCTGGATGTCCCAGGAAAGGTGACAGTGTGTACTAAGATACTGGGTATCCCAGGAGAGGTGATTGTATCTGTCAGTATCTACCCCAAGGCACTGTCTTGGCACCTCTAATGTTTCTCATCCTCATAGCAGACATAGATATAAACACCCCTTACAGCTTTATATCGTTTGCAGTTGACACTAAAATAAGCATGAAAGTCACCTCGGTAGAAGACACTGAAAAAGTTCAGGAAGATATAAGTAAGGATTTCCAGTGGGCAGTGGAGAATATAACTTAAAGTGGTAGTAAGTTCCAGCTGCTTAGATATCGAAAGAATGAAGAACTTACAAGGGACACTGTATACAGAACTCAAGAGGATAATCAAATATGTCAGCTGACATAATCACTCCCAAGTGAAAGACTTGGGAGTGATTATGTTAGCTGACCTTTCTTTCAAAGAACACAATGTGACCCATGTCACGACAGCCAGGAAGATGACGGGGTGGATAATAAGAACTTTCAAAACATGGTAAAGAGTGTTAGTGGTGGCGCTTTTCAAATCGCTTGTGCTCACTCATTTGGAATATTGTTCAGTGTTGACGGCCCTGTTCAGGGCATGGAAGATATCAGAGCTGGAACAGAGACGGAGATCGTTTATGGTCCGCATAGAGCCAATAAAGCATTTAAATTACTGGGAACGCCTTAAAGTCCAAAATATGTGCACTGCCATAACAACATGCTGGAGTGAGAGATATGGGAGGAAGTGTAAAATAGACCCAGTGAAAAGCAGGGGCGCCGTGGACACAATAAGGGAACATTGTATCAACATCCGTGGTCCCAGATTATTCAACATCTTACCAGAAGATATCAGAAACACTGCTGGAACAAGTGTAGAAGTCTTCAAGAGGAAACTGGACAAGTATCTTCACCAGGTGCCAGATCAACCAGGCTATGATGGATATGTGGGTCAGCGGACCGCCAGCAACAGCCTGGTTGACCAGGCAAGCACCATACGAGCCTGGCTATGGCCGGGCTCTGGGAGTAGAAAAACTCAGAACTTATCAACGGTATATCAAAGGTAAAGGCATGCTGGGTGTCCTAGGAGAGAGGACGATATCTACCAAGATGCTGGGTGTCCCAGGAGAGGTGACAGTGTCTACCAAGATGCTGGGTGTCCCAGGAGAGGTGACAGTGTCTACTAAGATGCTGGGTGTCCCAGGAGAGGTGACAGTGTCTACCAAAGTGTCTTGAGACCCCAGTCTTACCCCAGCGAAGGCCAGGGGTCGCTGCCTCCCCTGAATTATTGAAGCAACTCACCCACCGCTAATGGACATGATCACTAGGCTGCCTCCAGCCTGCCACAAGCCTGCCACCAGCCTGACCCCAGCCTACCTGTAGCAACCACCAACCTGCCTACTTTTATCACATACATGAAATTCAGTTACTTATTATTATTATTATTATTATTATTATTAATGCGAAGCGATAAATTCGTATGCGCTCATGAAGTGTCGTTGTACGATCCGTGAACAGTATCCCCGTATTGCATAACCCCAGTCCCATCTACCTCGAAGCATGCGATATAAACAGTGCAGTGTGCGGCATAAGTTTCTCATACAAGCAAATCTTAGCAATGAAGATTTGAAGGTAATTAGAAGAGATTTCCACTAGTTATCACATGGAAACTAGCATCTCGATTTCTTCATGAAAAGCGACAAAATTAGGGTTTAACCCCAAACTAATTTAAACCTTCCACTAAGAAAGATCAACGTTGGAGCTGAACTGAAGAGGCATATTCTTGTTATCTTAGACCAGTATACTAAAATTCTCAAGCACATTAAGTCTGAAATCACTCTGAAGTTACATTACCAGATGACCAGCGCTGAAACCAGTTACGACTGTAGTTAAGGCTTTAGTCAGTTAAGGCGTAAAGGCTTTAATTGCTCTATATCTCTGATAAGAGGGCGTGAGCGTCCTCCGTCTTGACACCTTTGAGACGCTGGCTACTGAATAATGCCGTGACCACCAGACGCTGCTAGAAAGCCAAGCTCGCAAGGGCAGATGGAGGTAAGGTCCGTGGGAGGTAGATGTAAGGTCCGTGGGGAAAGAGGTAAGGTACGTAGGAAAAGAGGTAAGGTACATGTGAGGTAGAGGTAAGGCCAGTGAGAGGCCACAAAGACGCCTAGACAGAGAAACGGAGACTTGAGGATGAAAGTCACTCGAGACAAGAAGCGGCTGGGGTCCTTGGAGGTTGAGGAGGAGGTTTTGGGGGTTCTTGTAGGTGGATAAGGAGGTTTGGGGGACCCTTGAAGTTGGATAAGGAGGCTTGGGGGCCCTTGAAGGTGGACAAAGAGGTCTGGGGCCTTTGGAGGCTGAGAAGAAGGTTTGAGTGGTCCTTGGAGGTTAATAAGGAGATTTGGGGGGGTGGTCCTTGGAGTTTTTTTCAAATCGGCTAATAAATCATTTATAAGTTGCACTGTGGAGAAAGACATGTAAATGGAACCAGTTTGTAAATGTTACAGATTGTTCAGCATCTTACCAGAAGATATCAGAAACACTGCTGGAACAAGTGTAGAAGTCTTAAGAGGAAACTTAACAAGTATCTTCACCAGGTGTCAGATCAACTAGGCTGTGATGGATATGTGGGGCAGCGGACCAGCAGCAGCAACAGCCTGGTTGACCAGACAAGCACCTGGCACTGTATAAAATAGCTTGGCACTGTATAAAATAGCTTGGCATTGCATAAAATAGGCTGGCACAGTATGGGCCAGTGCCCAGCGGCGTATATACGCGTGCCCGGCATATGAATTGGTATCGGTAAATACAGTACAAGGCTTGGTGTTTAAACAGTGTTACCTGGTGTTCAGGGGCGCCGCAAGCCTCAGGGCCAGTGGCCCAGGGGCCCTTGGGCTCACTTGCTAGGTGCCGTAGGGGCCGTTTTGGCCCGGTGGGTGCGGGCGGGGGGCCGCCCCTCTGCCGCCCACACTGTGAGCTCTGCGCCGCCCGCTAATGGAAAGGGAGTGTTGCTTGTCAGGTTGGTGACACCTCGCTCAGGGGACCCCCCTCCCCAGGGCCATCCCCCCACCTGCTGGACCCCCGGTCCATCTTCCCACCTGCTGGACCCCCGGTCCATCCTCCCACCTGCTGTACCCCCCTGGTCCATTCTCCCACCTACTGGGCACCCTAGTCCATCTTCCACCTACTGGACCTCCGTGGTCTATCCTCCCACCTGCTAGACCCCTCTGGTCCCCTCATACTGGATATTCCCCTCATACCTGCTACATTTCTTCACACCTGAGTGAGGGAAGGGATGGTGGTAGTAGAGTGGATGGTGGTAGTGGGGTTAGAGACAGAGTGGGGTGGGGCGGGGATTGAGGTGGTGGGGGTTGGAATAATCACATAGAGGTTGGATTTGGGTGAAGTTTGGTGGGGAGAGTAGGGAAGAGTTGGTATTGGGTGTGTTGATGGGGGTAAGGGTGAGGGGTGAGTAGGTGAGGGGTGAGTAGGTGGGAGTGAGGGGGTGAGTAGGGAGGTAATACTTATAGAGATGTTACTTGGAGTAGCCAGCTAATATTGGTCCAGATTGACGAGCGTCTCACTTTCACTGATGTCTTGTTAACCCCTCCCCTCTTCCCCCTCCCTCACCCCTTCTCTTCATCCCTTTCCTCCCCTCCCTCTACCTACTAAGGGCCAATCGTCTCCTTTACACACTTCATATTAGAGATAAACACTTCAGAGTTGAGGTGAGGACTCTTCTCTCTCAGCCAGACATGAGTTGTAATGTCGTGTGCTGGTGATTGTGGTAGTAGTAGTGGTGGTGATGCTGGTGCTTAGTGCTGCTGCTGCTGCTGCTGCTGCTGCTGCTGCTCCTGCTCCTGCTGCTTTGTTACTGTTCTGCAACTGACTCCTCGGCCACTGTTCTCTCAGTCATTGCAATCTTGGGAGTTTACATGACTCTCGAAATCGTAATGACACGATTGCAAACAAACCATACCGCGGGCGGGATTTGAACCCGCGGTCAGAGAGTCTCAAAACTCCAGACCGTCGCGTTAGCCACTGGACCAGCTAGCCACAATAAGATTCGTCCAACTAGGTATATTTCTACACCATAGGAAGGTTAGCATAGGCTAGCTGGAGATTCGTCTGTAAAAACTTGCATTTGTGGTCACAGTGGTGCCTATGCTAACCTTCCTATGGTGTAGAAATATACCTAGTTGGACGAATCTTATTGTGGCTAGCTGGTCCAGTGGCTAACGCGACGGTCTGGAGTTTTGAGACTCTCTGACCGCGGGTTCAAATCCCGCCCGTGGTATGGTTTGGGAGTTTACTTGTGGTGTCCCTTTGGATTGCAACTACTACCTCCTCGGTTCACCTACATCCTCACCTACACCTACCCTAGCACCTACACCCTCCCCAGCATCTACACCCTCCCCAGCATCTACACCCTCACCTACACCCTCCTCAGCACCTACACCTGTAAACACAAGCACATCAAACTATACACAACAAAAATAATAGGTACAACCAGGGCCAGGGTTTGCAACCCAGAATAACCCCCGAGGGTTTACAATCCCTAGATGAAAATCGACTGACTTCCAGGTTTATTACGGGAGGATCGAGCCTCCACACACGCAGTAGCTGACATACGCACATACCCTGAAGAGGATCCCAGAAGAGGGTTGAAATATACTGATCAATTAATCTTGTAAGTGTCTATGTCCGTGTGGGTTATTATTGAGCATAAATTATGTTAATGAGGTTGTCAGTAGAACTCTGGCCAAAATAAAAAAAAAATAGAGGCCAGTGGCACTAATTTCACAAACAAAAAATCTTTGAGAGGTTGGTGGAACGCCAAAAAACAAAGGTTCTGGAAAAAGGTATCACCTGTGTAACATCCGTAACTCGGGGATCGAACTCTGATCCTTTGCGTTGTAACGGTGTGGTTGTAGGATTGAAGCAAAGAGGGGCACCCTAGAGCAGCACTTGAGTCTTCCATCAAGAGGTTGTCGACGGGTGGGGTGGAGGGTTCTCAAGCACAATCGTGGTAAGATCTCCAAACATTCTCGGCCGCCACGAGAGCAGTCAAAACACACGCCCCGGGGTGACAACACAGCCAGCCAACACTTTAGCTTGCACTCAACATGGCCCTCAACACGAAACTCCCACTCCAGTAGAAAGGGATTTTTTTCTGTTGAAATTATACACATCAGCAGTGTGTTGCTATCCTATCATGATACCTACACAGTGGGAAGAAAAGCTAGCTGTGTTTCCCTGTCATATTCCATCACACAGGATGGGTTACATACAGTGTGGAGCTGTCAGCTTAAGCTGGTAGTGAGGATACAGTCAAGTATTCCAGCAAAGGTTCATCAGCTACGACAGCTTTAAAGGTTTCTATCCAGCAGAGCTGCAGTTACTATCACCTGGGAATTTTTGTGAAGATATCTATATCAACCCAGAGCTGGGACAGGAAAAATGATTTAATGTATATATATAAACACTGATCTCTGGCTGAAGGAGACTCGAACCTACGAACCTTGGAACAAGGTACGCAGTGCTTTACCAATCTACCCACACTGCGTACCTTGTTCCAAGGTTCGTAGGTTCGAGTCTCCTTCAGCCAGAGATCAGTGTTTGTGTATATTTCGCCTGCTCTTGCGAATTCCTTGCATATGTATATATTTATATATATATATATATATATATATATATATATATATATATATATATATATATATATATATATATATATATATATATATATATATATATATATGCAATAAGATCACAGTAAACAGGTGATTTCAAAATATGCAAAACAACCACTCTGAAAGAATAGAGAAATTCCAAGCGCTTTCGTGACTACTCACATTATCAAGGAACTATAGTTCCTTGATAATGTGAGTAGTCACGAAAGCGCTTGGAATTTCTCTATTCTTTCAGAGTGGTTGTTTTGCATATATATATATATATATATATATATATATATATATATATATATATATATATATATATATATATATATATATATATATATATATATATATGAAAAATTGTGGGACCCACAGCCTCGGAGAAGTGGATAAAAAGGCTTCAAGGAAGAATATTTGGATTTCTTCCTGAAGCCGTTTGAATATTCCACTTCCCCTACCACCCCATCTTTTCATATTTTTTACCAATAGGTATATTTTATTACATAATATGGTACAGAAGATTTAAGAGATACATCTCTAGTACACACACACACACACACACACACACACACACACACACACACACACACACACACACACACACACACACAAATATATATATATATATATATATATATATATATATATATATATATATATATATATATATATATATATATATATATATATATATATATATATATATATCAGTTCTTTGATAATGTGAGAAACAACGAAAGCGCTTGGAAATTTCACTATTTTTCACAGTGGATGTTGAGAGTAATGTGTCCAAAATACTGGATAGATTAATCTCAAACATACATACTACTCACCCTCCCTCCCCTCCACACACATCCATACCATACATACCATACATACATACCATACACACCCATACATACACACCCATACATACATACCATACATACACACCCATACATACCATACATACACACCCATACATACCATACATACACACCCATACATACCATACATACACACACATCCATACCATACATACACACCCATACATACCATACATACACATACATACCATACATACACACCCATACATACCATACATACACACCCATACATACCTACATACATACACACCATTGTTGGGAAAAATCACGCTATTCCCAGGCTGTGTAATTCAATCATTTTATTTTGTACATGATGGTGACGCGATTAATTTATGCAAAAATATTCAATAATAAAGCATTTTATGATTTGGTGTTCGCGTGGTGTGTGTGTGTGTGTGTGTGTGTGTGTGTGAGTGATGGGGGGGGGGTCCTCTAGCACTTCCACAAGTTCTGTACCCAGTAAGTACCTTGGCACTGCTATGATCTGTCCCTGGTACTTCCGATGGGCCCCTAGCACTTCTGATAGACCCCTAACACTTCTGATGGATACCTGCACTTCTGATGGGCCCCTGGCACTCTTGTGATAGGTTCCTGGCACTTCTGATGCCCCTGACACTCTTGTAATAGGTCCCTGGTACTTGTGATAGCCCCTGGCACTTTTGATAGGCCCCTGGCACTTCCCTGGTGGGCTGTATTTATCCCCTGTTTAATAGGGCTCACCTCATAATGTATCCAGCGTGTAATGTGGAGCCTTTAAAGCAGATGATGATATCTGTCTAGGAAGCGTCCACTGTGTGCTGCTGCTGCTGCTGTTTTCTGTGTGCTGCTGCTGCTGCTGCTGTTTTCTGTGTGCTGCTGCTGCTGTTTTCTGTGCTGCTGCTGCTGCTGCTGCTGTTGCTGTGTGCTGCTGCTGCTGCTGCTGTGTGCTGCTGCTGCTGCTGCTGCTGTTTTCTGTGTGCTGCTGCTGCTGTGTGCTGCTGCTGCTGCTGTTTTCTGTGTGCTGCTGCTGCTGCTGTTGCTGTGTGCTGCTGCTGCTGCTGTTTTCTGTGTGCTGCTGCTGCTGTTGTTGCTGTGTGCTGCTGCTGCTGCTGTTGCTGTGTGCTGCTGCTGCTGCTGCTGTTTTCTGTGTGCTGCTGCTGCTGCTGCTGCTGCTGTTGCTGTGTGCTGCTGCTGTTGCTGTGTGCTGCTGCTGTTTTCTGTGTGCTGCTGCTGTTGCTGTGTGCTGCTGCTGTTTTCTGTGTGCTGCTGCTGTTGCTGTGTGCTGCTGCTGCTGCTGCTGTTGCTGTGTGCTGCTGCTGCTGCTGTTGCTGTGTGCTGCTGCTGCTGCTGTTGCTGTGTGCTGCTGCTGCTGCTGTTGCTGTGTGCTGCTGCTGCTGCTGTTGCTGTGTGCTGCTGCTGCTGCTGTTTAGTGTGCTGCTGCTGCTGCTGTTGCTCTGTGCTGCTGCTGCTGCTGTTTTCTGTGTGCTGCTGCTGCTGCTGTTTTCTGTGTGCTGCTGCTGCTGTTTTCTGTGTGCTGCTGCTGCTGCTGCTGTTGCTGTGTGCTGCTGCTGCTGCTGTTTTCTGTGTGCTGCTGCTGTTGCTGTTGCTGTGTGCTGCTGCTGCTGCTGTTTTCTGTGTGCTGCTGCTGCTGCTGTTTTCTGTGTGCTGCTGCTGTTGCTGTGTGCTGCTGCTGCTGCTGTTTTCTGTGCTGCTGCTGCTGCTGTTTCTGTGTGCTGCTGCTGCTGCTGTTTTCTGTGTGCTGCTGCTGCTGTTGCTGTGTGCTGCTGCTGCTGCTTTCTGTGTGCTGCTGCTGCTGCTGCTGTTGCTGTGTGCTGCTGCTGCTGCTGCTGCTGCTGTTGCTGTGTGCTGCTGCTGCTGCTGCTGCTGCTGTTGCTGTGTGCTGCTGCTGTTGCTGTTGCTGTGTGCTGCTGCTGTTGCTGTTGCTGTGTGCTGCTGCTGTTGCTGTTTTCTGTGCTGCTGCTGTTGCTGTTGCTGTGTGCTGCTGCTGTTGCTGTTGCTGTGTGCTGCTGCTGTTGCTGTTTTCTGTGCTGCTGCTGTTGCTGTTGCTGTGTGCTGTTGCTGTTGCTGTGTGCTGCTGCTGTTGCTGTTTTCTGTGCTGCTGCTGTTGCTGTTGCTGTGTGCTGCTGCTGCTGCTGTTTTCTGTGCTGCTGCTGCTGTTGCTGTGCTGCTGCTGCTGCTGTTTTCTGTGTGCTGCTGCTGCTGCTGTTGCTGTGTGCTGCTGCTGTTGCTGTGTGCTGCTGCTGTTTTCTGTGCTGCTGCTGTTGCTGTGTGCTGCTGCTGTTTTCTGTGCTCCTGCTGCTGTTGCTGTTTTCTGTGCTCCTGCTGCTGTTGCTGTGTGCTGCTGCTGTTGCTGTGTGCTGCTGCTGCTGCTGTTGCTGTGTGCTGCTGCTGTTGCTGTTTCTGTGTGCTGCTGTTGTTGCTGTTTTCTGTGCTGCTGCTGCTGCTGCTGTTGCTGTTGCTGTGTGCTGCTGCTGCTGCTGCTGTTTTCTGTGCTGCTGCTGCTGCTGCTGCTGTTGCTGTGTGCTGCTGCTGCTGCTGTTGCTGTGTGCTGCTGCTGCTGCTGTTGCTGTGTGCTGCTGCTGCTGCTGCTGTTGCTGTGTGCTGCTGCTGCTGCTGTTTTCTGTGTGCTGCTGCTGCTGTTGCTGTGTGCTGCTGCTGTTGCTGTGTGCTGCTGCTGCTGCTGTTGCTGTGTGCTGCTGCTGCTGCTGTTGCTGTGTGCTGCTGCTGCTGCTGTTGCTGTGTGCTGCTGCTGTTGCTATGTGCTGTTCTTGTTGCTGAGTGACGCTGCTGCTGTGTGCTACTCTTGTGTACTGCTGCTTTTATGTGTTACTGCTGTTGCTGCGGGCCACAGCTGACGTTGAGATGCTGTGCAACCAACGCTGACGTTGAGGGTGGCGTTGAGATGCTGTACAACCAACGCTGACGTCGGGTGACGTTGAGATGTGGGCAGACTGTTTCAAATATTAGCATTCCTGGCGTTCCTGGTCCTCCATTACCATTCCACAGCCTTGTTCCCACCGTTCCTGGTAGTTTTCACCCTCCCTCCCTCACACTCTCCCTTACACACACACTCTTTCACACACCCTCTCCTTCACACACACACACACACACACACACCTTCACGCACTCCCCCACACACCTTCACGCACTCTCCCACACACCTTCACACACTCTCCCACACACTTCCACCCCACACACGCACTCGTTTACACACTTCTTTCCCTAGCCTTACCCTCTCTCCTTTCTTTCTCTTTCTCTAAGACGTGAAGGTGTCTGGTCCTGGAAGAATTCTTCTGGCTTCTCGCCGTGTGGCCCAATTCCATCTGAAGAACCATTCCAATTCCAAGTGGAGGATTCCAGCCTCCCAGCTTGTGGAGGGTGGGAGTATTCCAGGCGCGGCCTCCAGGGAAGCCAGGAGACCATATATCATTGTCACTGTCACGCCGAGAGGGAGGAGAGGAAAGGGACGATTGGAGAGAGAGGAAAGAAACGATTGGAGAGGGAGGAAAGGGGCGATTGGGGAGGAAAGAAAGGCGCGATTGGAGAGGGAGGAAAGGAAAGGAACGATTGGAGAGGAGAGGAAATGGATAATTGCAGAGGGGGTAAAGGGAGAAAGAGTAAAAGAGAGAAAAGTGCGAGACTGGGTAAAAGGAGGATACGAATGAGAGAAGAATAGGGGAAAGTTAGAGAGGAAGGAAAGGAAAGGAAGCCTAGAACAAGGAGTAGTGGAAAGGGAGAATAAGAGAGGTTAGGAGAGAGAATGGAGATTCTCTATGCTGGGAGATTGACCTTGCTGAAACAGCTATGACCTTGGGAATGTCACATAGCCTTTGGCCAGTGGGTGATTTGGACCTGCCTAGCATGGGCCAGTAGGCCTGCTGCAGCGCTACTTCTTTCATATGTTCTTAAAGGGATAGGAAGGATGGGTCTACAGCCAAAACGGTGCACGAGAGAGAAATCTGGTCTGGTACTGGGCAGAAGGGGGCGCTGACCCCTGGAACCATCAACTGGTGGTAGTCACCCCTTGTTCCTACCCTAGTCATAATAGATACCGCTGAGGGTGACAATAGGTGCCTACCAGTGTGACAGTAGGTACCTACCAGGGTGACAATAGGTACCTACCAGTGTGACAGTAGATACCTACCAGGGTGACAATAGGTACCTACCAGTGTGACAGTAGGTACCTACCAGGGTGACAATAGGTGCCTACCAGTGTGACAGTAGGTACCTACCAGGGTGACAATAGGTACCTACAGGTGACAGTAGGTGCCTGCCCCTATGGAGTGTCCCCCCTATGAGGGGATGATCCCCCTGGTGCCCATAAGGCCGCCAGCTCCACTCATCTGCATATGGAAATAAGCCTTGTTGCATGCCTCTCACACCTACTCCATATTGTCTTCCCGCCCGGCTGACGTGATGAGGCTTCGCAACACTGTACGTGCACATGTGTGCACGTACGCATGTCTACTTGACAATATGTACATACGTACGATTGCCTAAGTACATGTACATATGACTGTCTGCCTACACAGCTGTGCACATGCACTCTTTGTATACACGTACACACATTTACACAAGCATGCATGCTCAGGTACACATGCATGCATGTCTGCGTACATGTACACACGTATGCTTGCTACGTACGTGGTTGAACAGACACAGGAAGAGTGATAATGGCAAACACATACAACAGATAGAGCAACACAGCCAACAGACAACAGATAGACCAACAGACAAACACGTATAGACAAGACAGACATATCAACACAGACACATGAACACAGGCACATCTACACACACATGAACACAGACACATGAACACAGACACATCACAGACACATCAACACAGACACATCAACACAGACACATCTACACAGACATAAAACAGACACATCTACACACACATCAACACAGACACATCACACACACATCAACACACACATCACAGACACACCAACACAGACACACCAACACAGATACATCTACACAGATACATCTACACAGACACATCAACACAGACAAAACAACACACACAACACAGACACACCAACACAGATACATCTACACAGACACGTCTACACAGACACATCTACACAGACACATCACAGACACATCAACACAGACACATCTACACAGACACATCTACACAGACACAACACACATCACAGACACATCAACACAGACACATCAACACAGACACATCAACACAGTCAAAGAAGCCTAGAGAGGTTTGGCCCAATGGATAACGTGCGAGGGTGACTAGCATTGGCTAGTGCATTTCTAGTAGAAGTAGGGAAGGCACTGGAGCCCGATATTTAGTTTTAAGGAGAAATGACGGGTAAGGAGGCTTTGCACCAGAGAGCAACTGTTATGCTGGCCAACTGCCAGGTGTACTGATTATGCTGCCTTGTGGTAGATGAGAAGGTTGAGGGAAATATATGTAGTTGAATAATTGTATTATGCATAATTTTGTCTTTGTATTGTAATAGATTTAAGGGATTAGGATTAAAATAGTCTAATAACTAGGACAAATTGTCCTAGTTCTCAGATATTTTAAATTTGGGGAGAAAGGGGGATGTGATGTAGTCCAGCTGGGCTTGTGAGGTCTCTGGGGAGACCTAATTTAACCAATTATATGGTCACACCTTGCCTTGACAAACGTCTGTAGCCACGCCCACGTCTGAGGTCTTTTGTTCTTGACGCCTCAGACCTATGCGTCAGGTCGTACACGTGGTTGTGGAGGGTGCTTGGACCACCATAAAAGCCCAAGGAAGAGCATGATCAAGAGATTCGAGCGGAGCTTCTGCTGGGGTGCAGAGCTCCTGAGCAGAGACTTCGAGCGGAGCTGCTGCTGGGGTGCAGAGCTCCTGAGCAAAGACTTCAAGCGGAGCTGCTGCTGGGGTGCAGGGCTCGGGAGAAGGCTGCTGAAGTCTCTGGAGGAGACTGTTGGAGGCATTGGGCAGAGTACTGGCTTGGCGCAGTACTCGTGCTGTGTAGGTCTTGGGACCTGTGGCTTAGTTCCTGTGATGAACTGCCCTCTGAACTACATTGTAAGTTATATTCTGTTTCGCCAAGCTAATTGTATTCCCTGTCTCACTGCTTATGTGTACCACCCCATTTATCTAAACCCCAATGTACTCCTGTTCCCAAATATATTATTGTACAAGGACTTAATAATAAACTGTTTGAGTAGAATAGTAATATTCACTGTCCCCGTTATTAGCTATTCCCATTTCTCATATTTTATTATGTTTATATGAGTGAAGAGTGGGCGAGGCATATGTTAGTGAGTAGTGTGGAGTTAATGAGAGTGTCGTGGTGGTCACCACTGACCTGTCATTACCTACCTACCTCCGCTAATCATCTCACTCCTAACACCCCGCCTGCCTCTCCCCTGCCTACATAATCCCTTACTCCCATATCCCCCACTTATATCCTATTCAATCATTACCCCCCTACATGACACCCAACACAGACACACCAACACAGACACATCAACACAGACACATCAACACAGACACATCAACACAGACACATCAACACAGACACATCAACACAGACACATCAACACAGGGACATCAACACACACATCACAGAAACATCAACACACACACATCACAGAAACATCAACACACAGCAACACAAACACATCAACACAGACACATCAACACAGGCACATCAACACAGGCACATCAACACAATCACAGAAACATCAACAGACACATCAACACAGCCACATCAACACAGGCACATCAACACAAACACATCATCACAGGCACATCAACACAGACACATCAACACAGACACATCAACACAGACACATCAACACAGACACATCAACACAGACACATCAACACAGACACATCAACAGACGCATCAACACAGACACATCAACACAGGCACATCAACACAGACACATCAACACAGACACATCAACACAGACACATCAACACAGGCACATCAACACAGACACATCAACACAGACACATCAACACAGACACATCAACACAGGCACATCAACACAGACACATCAACACAGACACATCAACACAGACATATCAACACAGACACATCAACACAGACACATCAACACAGGCACATCAACACAGACACATCAACACAGACACATCAACACAGGCACATCAGCACAGACACATCAACACAGACACATCAACACAGACACATCAACACAGACACATCAACACAGACACATCAACACAGACACATCAACACAGACACATGAACACAGACACATCAACACAGGCACATCAACACAGACACATCAACACAGACATATAAACACAGACACATCAACACAGGCACATCAACACAGACACATCAACACAGACATATCAACACAGACACATCAACACAGACATATCAACACAGACACATCAACACAGACACATCAACACAGACACATCAACACAGACACATCAACACAGACACATCAACACAGACACATCAACACAGACACATCAACACAGACACATCAACACAGACACATCAACACAGACACATCAACACAGACACATCAACACAGGCACATCAACACAGACACATCAACACAGACACATCAACACAGACACATCAACACAGACACATCAACACAGACACATCAACACAGACACATCAACACAGACACATCAACACAGACACATCAACACAGGCACATCAACACAGACACATCAACACAGACATATCAACACAGGCACATCAACACAGACACATCAACACAGGCACATCAACACAGACACATCAACACAGACACATCAACACAGACACATCAACACAGGCACATCAACACAGACACATCAACACAGACACATCAACACAGGCACATCAACACAGACACATCAACACAGACACATCAACACAGGCACATCAACACAGACACATCAACACATACACATCAACACAGACACATCAACACAGGCACATCAACACAGACACATCAACACAGACACATCAACACAGACACATCAACACAGACACATCAACACAGACACATCAACACAGACACATCAACACAGACACATCAACACAGGCACATCAACACAGACACATCAACACAGGCACATCAACACAGACACATCAACACAGACACATCAACACAGACACATCAACACAGACACATCACAGACACATCAACACAGGCACATCAACACAGACATTCCTCCTGGCTATTGTTTACATTCGTACCTACATCTGAATTCTGTCTTCTTTTGTGTCATTGTCGGAGCATTTATTTGATTGTGAGAGTCGGGGTGGCTGCGTCGGCGTATCATTGTCGGCGTAAGTGCCAGATTTGCACCTCAATACGCCCATGGTACAAAAGAATAGTTCCAGCAGATACGCCACCCACCCAGGGAAGTTAATTTCGCGTTTCGAGAATCCTGGTACATACGTATATTGCCTATGATTTAAGATCGACATTGCTCTTTCATGCTCTCTAATTTTCTGCGAATGAGCTGCAAGGGACCGTAAGATTTTGCGTGAGATTCACGTGGATTTACGAAGCCCTTTGTTTTGCGTTCGCGGAAAAATGGGGGTTTTAAAAAACGGTTTTTGTGTGTGTGTGTGTGTATGGTGGAATATTGA